>NW_021850582.1:410356-416121 GCF_003651465.1 Formica exsecta
TATATAATATAATTAAAATTTATTTTAAAATATTCTGTTCTAATAGTTATTTTCTTGTGCATATGTGAGTAAATTTTATTTTATATTTGTTTCTATCTAAATGTAATGAGAAAGATTTGAGTTATATATAATAATTTTTTATTTTTACTTTTGTTATATCATAACATTCTATAATAGCCATGTAAAAAAAACCTAAATTTAATCTTATTTTTCTTGTGTGTGAATTATAATTGTGTATATCCTCAGATAAATGCATTTAGAGAACGGCAATACAATACAAACACATTGTAATATCATTACTGTGTATATGAGATAAAGATAAGTTATATACATATATAACCTAAGTAAAGAGACCAATTATGATTAATTACATAAAAAAATACCTCACAGAGCCTTCATCTTTAAGTGCGCTTGAAAGTACTCGCCGTCTCCTTTGGTTGCTTGTTTATTAATGTCCTTATGACGTTCCCGACTAACGATTTCTTCCAAAACTTCTCCGTCGCCTTTGATTAATCTTTATGAAAAGATAAAAATTCATTAAAATAATTATATATAAAATGTAGGAGAAATAATGTTAGAAATCAGGAGTAAGAATAATTGTAAAATTTTTGTATATGTTAGTTTCACTATTCGTTATTCTATTACTTTACAACATATTTATATATTCACCTATATCTTCCAGTTTCTTGGTCATAAATTCTACGAATCATATTTTGCCTCTTTTCCCATTCCTCTTTCGTCATAGGCGCCATAGCTTTTGCTTTTTCCATTACTTCGGGTACAACTTCCTTCATACTCTCTCTTTTACTGGACCCTTGAATTTCTTTATTTTCTTTAGATTTCTTCTTACTATATCCCTTTTTCTTAAATGTAGACTTTTTTAGCTTCTTCTTTAATTTCTTCTTCATCCGTTTTTTCTTCCGTTTTTTCATAGCTTTCTTTAATTTTTTAGCCTTTTTCTTGGCTTTCTTCTGCTTTCTTTCATCTTCTGAACTGTTGGTACTGCTGCTGCTACTACTGTCAGTATTACTGCTACTGCTGGTGCTACTGGAGCTGCTGCTGCTACTGTTGCTACTGCTACTAGTACTACTACTGACGCTAGAGGAGCTAGAAGTAGACAAAGACCTCTTTCGTTTCAATTTTTTGTGACTTGACTGAGTCTTGTCTTGCGAAACTCCTATTTTTTTCTTCTCTCTCTCTTTCACTTGCTCAACTATTTCCATGTTATCCTTTATCGAATCAAGTCTTTCCATCATTAAGGTCGCTCGTGATTGATTTGTTCGCTCTTTTGAACTATCTTCTCGCACTGACTGACTAGTTGCATTTCTGCCAGTATTTCTATAATAATCTTGCAATCTTGATCTGCCATAATTAGATGTTCTTTCGTAATTTCTGCTATTGTGTCTATTATAATGATAATTGTTATATGCATCCCTTCTATTTCTATCATAATAATTCTGACGTCTATAAGGACGTGAGTTAAAATGACCGTAATCTTTTCGATTATATGGTACGTGATTGTTGTACCATCTCTTGTTATGCCATCTCTGATCATTACTGTACTTGCCACTTCTTCTCTGTGAATCCATACCATTTTCATATCTCTTAGTTTTGTGCTCTGTATTCTCATCTTTGTCCTTTCTTTCTTTATATACATTTCTCTCTGGACTTGAAATGCTAGAAGAATTGGAACTATTGGAACTACTTCTATGCTTTGACTTCTTCCTCTTGTCCTTACTACATATGTTCCGTCTCCTCTTATTTTTCTCAGAGTTGTTACTGGAAGAAGAAGCTGATCGTCTCTTCGATTTGCTCTTTGTCGCTTTGACAGATGATTCTATCAGCACATCAGATTTCTCTGGATTATTCATCATTACAATTTCCTATTAACAAGAAAAATCTTGTTTATACCCGATTCCATTCAATTATTGTAGGTATTATTGTAAGTATTAAGGTAAATATTTCGTAAAATTAAAAGTTTTACATGACAAAATCTATAAAATTACTGCATTTTCTATAGCAATATTATGTTTATTATTCACAATAAAGTTTAATCGTTTATTTCAAAAAGACACATCTTCATACACAAATCGCAGAAGAATTAGCTTTTATGAAGAATTTTAATGTTTAAAAGATGTTTACCTACTACAATACCGTTACGGAAGTATAACCTAACTCTCGCTTTCTCTCTTTCCGTCGATCATAATCATCGACGTTTCACAGATGTTTGCAAAATTGTTGCATCAAACAATATTCTCGCTTCTTCCAATTTGTCGATTGAAAAATTGACAGTTGGCAAAAACACGCTAGACATTTACTTGTTTCATCAATTTCTAATCACCTTTAATTTTTCCGATCTTTCTTACCTTGAGCGATGATTTGACGAGATCTCACTAATGCTTCATAGATGTCAATAAGATCGATAACATGTGGCGCCTCTGTGGCAATCTAAGAAATTAAATTACTAATTTAATAAAGGGTGTTTTCCAGGGTATCGATCATGTAACTTTTCCCCTAGGGCGGAAAAATGAAAAATTTTGCCATTGATTTCAATGCTAATATTTTCCACTTTTCACGTTTCCGCCCTAGGGAAAAAGTTACATGATCGATACCCTGGGCTGCGTTCAGCCCGTATCAGACTACGCATTGAAGATTGAGATTGAAGATCGAAGATTGAAATTTGACCAATCAGGACAAAGAAATTTTAGTCCCTTTTGTTCTGATTAGTCAAATTTCAATCTTTAATCTTCAATCTTCAATTATCAATGCGTAATCTGATACGGGCTTTCGAGAACGTCACCCATGTGCACCGAGCGTCGTTCTATCTTTGTTATTTACTAAAAGTTGAACAAAGATAGAACAACGCTCGTGTGCACACGAGTGATGTTTTCGAACGCGGCCCTGCAAGGTATACAGATGACACAGTGTAATACACAATACATGATTGGCTATCAGATGAAGAAATTTAAAATTCTGTATTTGATAGCCAATCGTGTGATACTGTGTGTTACACTGTGTCATCTGTGTACCTTGCTGAAAAACACCCAAAGTTAATAATGTTATAGCGTTTTCGAATGTAGCAGGTTTAATCGCTCTGAAAGCGATTAATGACGTCATTGCATCGTCTCTGCCAAAACGGTGTAAAATTTCCTCTCCGAGGAAAATTTTACCCTATGGCCGGCCTGGAACCAATCCGAAACGCTCAAAAAAGTTTCGGAACGGCCATCGAGTAAAATTTTCCTCGAAGAGTACGTTTTGGAACGTAGCCTTAATACGTATTAAATACTACACTGGCCAATAGCCATACCATTCTTTAGGGCCGGTATTCATAGGCCGTTCTTATATTCAAGATCGTCTTAAGTGTGATCTTGGATCGTCTTAAGATCTCATTCAATCAATGAAATGGCCGCTTAGCATCTTAAGACCGTACTTAAGACGATCTTGAATATAAGAACGGACTATGAATACCGGCCTAGGGAAATTATATGGTGTAAACTAGGCCAATCACAATTAAACATTTTTTTACTACGTATGAGTGCTTGATTGTGATTAATCGATTTCCTTTTAGTTTACAGATATATGGCTGTCATGTAAAGCCCGGTCTATAAGTAAATCTTACGAAGACGAGCCTTAAAGGATCGCGATCGATGCCGCGTGGTCCTCATGGACCACGTTATTTTGATTAGGTACCGGTAACTAGTGTTGTTCTCGGGGACGCTTTCTCGCGCATGCGCAGCGCATTGGTAGAGAAATCCAGCGACGGCGTATGTAGTACATATTTGTGTACGTACATTACTTACAATAATATGTTTAATGCCAGAAATTTTTTAAGCTAATTATAATCGTCTTTTATTAATTTTTTATTATTTATTTGTGATTCATTAATTTGTAAAACATTTTAGATTATTCTTAACATTATCTGAGCAGAGGGCTTAACAGTACCCTTTTTCTTATAAATTTGACACGTATCTTAAGGCCACGTTTAACGCGCATGCGCGAGAAAGCGTCCCCGAGAACAACACTGGTGGTGATCTCATATCCGCAAAACTGTGGCATTGGAAGCGGACTTTATATTCCGTTTGACATCGCGAGAGTTTTGATTAACCAATGAAAGCGAGAAGATCCTGGTCCCGATTGGTCAATCAAACGCGTCGAATGCTTCGTAGTGTCAAACGGAACGCATCCTATGTGCTCTCTTGTATAAAATTTCACGTAAGAATGCGCGATATACTATGCGGCCATTTCATTGGTTGAATGGGATCTTAAGACGACCCAAGACCACACTTAAGACGATCTTGGATATAAGAACGGACTATGAATACCGGCCAAGATCGTCTTAAGTGTGATCTTGGATCGTCTTAAGAGGATGCCGGACCGTCCTGTTTTACCGACCATAATAATTATATATTTGCTTAATATAAAAGTTTTGTACAATAATATGTTCAATGTCAGAAATTTTTTAAACTAATTATAATCGTCTTTTATTAATTTTTTATTATTTATTTGTGATTCATTAATTTGTAAAACATTTTAGATTATTCTTAACATTATCTGAGCAGAAGGCTTAACAGTACCCTTTTTCTTATAAATGCCATTACATGGCAGCATCGAGCATCGAGCGTCTGCGCAGAAATCATTGCGCAGGAATCTGAATGAAATAGATTCCAGCTTCTTGCGGCTAATAGCATGATGAGTAATATGAATTCGGTCGAGATAAAAAAATTATGTTCTGATACACATTACTAATACTGAAAATTGATATTTATTTACATTATACACAATAGATATTATTATTATTAAACAAAATATGTATAAAACGTTACTATCCCCCAGCAAAATATTAAAATCTAATCAACCCATACAGCACAGAACGTTGCAGCAACATTGCAGCAACATTATAACATTGCCGCAATGTTACTACAATGTTGCAATGTTGCTGCAACGTTCTGTGCTGTATGGGAAGGATTATGGGATATAATTTTCATTTTTTTTCCTGCATGTTTATAACATACTGCTCCTTTAAATCATTTCCTACTTTTAACAATAGTTTTTCAAACTGTGTCGTTTTGTCATTTGTGAATCCCTTTTTGTGTCTTATTTATTTGAATATTTCAACCATCCAAAATCTTTTGCCGCATTTGTATTTTAATTTAATTTTAATTTACATTGCCAGAGTAGTAACGTTTCATAATATATCTTTGATTAATAATAACACACACACACACACACATCTGTTATATAATACAATAAATGAAATATAATTCTGGGCAACAATATTCTGCGCAGACGCTTAACGCTCGACGCTTGACGCTTGACGCTGCCATGTAAAGGCACCTTAAAGGCCATGTTTAACGCGCATGCACGAGAAAGCGTCCCCGAGAACAACACTGCCGGTAACGCATGAGGCAAGTGGCAAGGGCAAGATGCTACATGCCACGTGCGCGAGACCGTCAGGCGGGAAGAGTCAAGTATGGACCAACATAGGTCACCTGAGTGCATCTGTGGCCGCCAAGAAAACCAGTAGAATCGCGAGAGCATAACCAGTTACGTAGAATTCGAGATCGTTCGGGCAAATAAGTGAATATGTAAGGGCAAGTGATGGCCGGCCCGACATTGCAACACTCCGAAGAAGCTCGATTCAATTAGCATTGTCAACACACGAAGGTATAATAAAAAAATCTGTGATCATTTATGATTTTGTCAAAAGAATCATTAGGTTTGTTCTTTTTAGCTGAACTAGAACGGAATAGAATGATATATATATA
>NW_021850582.1:416189-434392 GCF_003651465.1 Formica exsecta
GATATATATATATATATATATATATATATATATATATATATATATATATATTTAGAAGTTTGAAAGAAAGGGAAAAAATTTAACTAAAAAGAACGAACCTATTGTAAGTTATTTTCTTGGCGAATTCCTGTCTCTCGTCTCTCCCTCCCTCCCTCGCTCTCTCTATCTCTATCTCTATCTCTCTAAATTTTATAAAGTTTTCACACACACAGAGGAGCGGGATGCGGGATTCTCTTTATATTCTCTTACACTGCTGTTTCAGATAAGAGAGAGAGAGAGAGAAAGAGATGGAGTGGAATGATATTATTGCAATTATATGTTGAAAAATATAATGAATCACAATCTTATAAATAATTTTAATAATAATAAATTGTAATAACAACTGCACTCTTAATAATTCTTATACATTTGTTTGTATATATATATTATATTGAGATATGTGTATAAAATTTTTATACATATTATCATGCATACACACACACAATATCTTTTATTTTCTTACTTTAAGACAGTAACAGATATTCCAATATTAAGTAAATTAAAAAATACTTGACAGAGCTATAAGATAATTAAATATTTGTCATTATAAATAAGGAGGATAAAAAGTGATAATATACAAAATAATGACACAAGAGATATATAATAACACAGTGTGTGCATTTGCCCATTGAGAAAATACATCTGAAAAAATAATATTCATTTATTGCGGAATTAAATTATTATAAATTATAATTGCGCATCAATATGTATTATTAGATGTCCCAAGATATATATCTTAAATTTCTCGAGAAAAGATGAGAATATGTATAAAAAAACATGTCAACAGTCGGTTTTTTTGGTTTTTTTATTTTATGTATTCACAAACGTTACAATTGTTGACTACGTGTACGAGACTCGCAATCCACACGACATATCTCATTACCACGTTATACATTATCACTCATCTGGGTCAGCTATGGCCCTTCTAGGTATTGATTACGAATTATGCTCTCTCTCCGTCCCTCTCCAATTTTCTAAGCCGCGATATTCGTTCGTAATTTATTACATGTGTGTATGTGTAAACATGTATATCTATATATAAGTATATTATTGCGTATATTTACATGTAGGTCGACGCATCTACTATTCTACTGAGCCATGTAGATTGGTCGAACGTTTTTTTATTTTTTATTTTTATTTTATTTTTTTTTTTTTAGACGGCGATCTGTGCAAAAAACGTTCTACCGGTCCACGCAGGTCAATACCAAAATTTGAAAAAATATGCAATATCATCTTCAATGAAAGGCTTGGACTTGGTTTATTTATCTTTATTATCGGTCTCGCTCTTTGCTTTTCGACCGGCCCCGATTTACCTAGCAGCTGCTACGAACGAGTCCTTTATTTCTAGCAATTTCTAAATGTATCCTACTTAAAATTCGCAGCGCTTTTCTTTTTCATCGTTTGTGCATGCGTCTGCAAGTGCATATGAGAGTGCGAGTTTTTTTATAACAATCCGGAAGATTCTTCTCGAAAAGGCACTATTGTATACGCAAACAAAATCCACGTTTTCAAACTAGTCTATTCGGTGTCTGTCCCGAGCTTTTGAGTATGTGTATGCATCAATATCTGCGAAGCGATCTCTAGGCGCGGCCGGATGAGATCTCTAAAATTATTAGATGAAAGAGTTCGCCAATTCATTAATCGGTTGATTCAAACAGTCATCGAACTGTTGCGTCATTCAGTCGCCAATTTTCTCGTTTTGTTTTTTAGGAGATACCGGGGCTACCATTTGCGGTCTCGAAGCGACGACTAGACTTTACATTGAAATAATTTTACAAATATGATATAATCTTGTGATTTATATATAACAATTTGTAAGATTAATGACTGTATGGAATGAGAAAAGTTAGTAAAATCGATTGTATGAGTTAAATATTTCACTGGGCGAAATAATTGCGGTATATGAATATAAGTAGATAATGAAAAATAATATGTCGATAATAATATATTATATATATCATAATATATATTATATATATATTATATATATATAAAATTTATATAATACATATTATAATTATATACATATATATTGAACAAAAAGTAAATGCCGTTTTTTCGTTCTTCATCTATTAGCAAAAAACGGAACAAACTTTCTATTCAATCTAATATATTACATCATATATTATTATATATATGTGTTTTCACACATATTACATATATAAACATAATCATACCTCTCGTAATATTTCTCTAGTAGTGTATAATCTTTATATGAAATATTTTTTATACATTTTTTTCTCTTAAATGTTAAAGCCAGAAACCAATAACCTTACCCTTTTTATAGCATAAGCCTTAAAAGTAAAATTAAGATTTATTAGCAATATATAAGTAACAATGTAAGAATTTATATATTTGTATATATATGTATGTGTATATATATATCTCGTGGCGCGGCTCTAAGTTAATATCAACTTCGGATAAAAATTATGTACATTATTATGTTACACCTTGATTCCTTTTTTTCTGCAAAGAAAATGATGTTGAATGATAGTATAATGTACGTGTGAGACACAAAACAACAGTACATTTCTAATAAGAAAAATCGGAGTCGAGCACTTCATTGTTAATCTTTTCAACATTAACGCGTTTCTCTTTTCAGAATATACATGTATACATATATGTCTCTTCTCATATTCAATGATTTTCAAAGCACGCCACGAGGAACAACCCTTTATATAAGCCGATTATATATAGTTTATTAACATGTTAAACTTAAAGTATCAAATCTTATCATTATGTGTCACTTGTTTAAAAGCTATAGATAAATTTAAATCACTAAAAGTCGAGTTATGGGAATATATACAATATAATAAAGATGTATTTTTTTTCACGGTTATTTGACTTTTTCCGGTCGCCTCTGGGACAATTATTACTATGTCGCGAATAAATAGATTGGAAATTATTTGTGATAACAACTCGTCATTTGCGCGATCGCTCTTTCTTTTTCTCGAAAATATTTTTATCTTTATCATCCTCGCGCATTAAAACAACAAGTTTATTCTCGATCGTTCATGATAACATAAACAAAACATTAAGTGCATAGAGTTTTGTCGTACATATGTAATATATTAATAATTAAGACAAAACGAGATAATATTAGTATACTTTTCCTTCGTTTTCGTGAATCGAGATCTTTCTCGAACAGAGACTTTCAACTGTTGCTCTGTTTGAAAATTGTGTGAGCTTTCATCATTACTACGTATTCGTGCAAGCAACATGAATGTACAGGGATAGTGAAATAGTGAAATATAACAATAATCGACAAGAGTATTCTTTCTTTCTTTCAAATCAAGAATAATTAGTCTCTCGAGAGCAAACTACACTTTTTTGCAATAGCGATTAATAAATTCATGTTTCCTAATTGCGCAGTGTCGGAGCACATTAATAAAAGTTAAAGAAACGTAAAGTTAAAGACGTTACGTCTCATACTTTGACATGTCATCAATAGCATTTTTAAGTATCCTTTAAGAAATTTTGAAACATTACAATTTAATTTTAAATCAATGAAATCCAATCAGTTACGAGGCAGAATATCGAAAACGAAATTTCGTAAAATCCGTTTTGAATTACATTCTATCTCGTAAAAAAAAAGTTTCATTCGGAAGACAAAGGAAGGACGGGAAAATTTCAAAAAACCAAATATTTCTCGAACGGAATTGTATATTACATCATTCAACGTGTCATCCGTAGTTCAGAAAATTACTTATATAGTCCGCTTATATTAAAATTATGCACGAGTTTTATTCGTTTTTTGCTCTCTTTGTATTTATTTACATATATTGGAAAAGAAAGAACGATGGCCAAGCAAACGCGATGACCGGTTGTTAGTACAATTTCCGATCGATTTGTCAGTCGCAAGATCGTAATAACTGTACAGAACTTTTATTTCTTACGTCTAACAATGCGTAATATAACGAGGCGACGATACATGGCTATCGTTTCGTACGGAAGATATTTTCACATTTGCACAATATGTATCGCACCGCCTATGTCGGATGTATCGGTAATTCCCTCTCAAAAGAGTGCAATGACTCTTCACTTTTAAGAGACAAATAAGCTTTCCGCCTTGATCGTGACGGATTTTTTTTTGTTTCGGAACTGGAGGTTAAATTCGTTCTTTGGCAGTGACTTACGATTTACTTGCCTCGTGAGGCTTCGTGAAGGAACCAGAATTTTGTCTATTTTGAGGCTGTTGCTTATTGAGATCTCGTTGGTCGCTCGACGATGCGGAATTATTTCGTCGTCGAGGATGACATAGCCTACTAGAGCCATAAGAACCAGCCCTATTTCGAAACTGCGATGAACTTGTAAAGTCTAAACATGATTTTTGCATGTAGCTATCAGATTTCGTTTCATTTGGCAGTGTGATGGTGCTACAATCGTCTAATAGCACGCCCGCCAGAGAATCTTCTCTAGCGCTTTCGGAAACACTTCTGTGACGTAATCTGGCAGCTTGGAGCATTTCATGTATTCGGGGCTATAAGAAACAACACATACATATATGATGTAAAACTGTAAACCTACTATTAATGCTTTAAATGCTTAAAACAATTAATTAGTACATGAATAAATAAATAAGAATGCTTGTCTACGATAATACTCACTTTTACTACTCTGAAGTCTTCGATACTTTTGAATTTTGACAGATATTCTTCCAATTTAGAATCTATATGAAGCTGATCAGAATTCTTATAATACTTTAAAAATGCCCAGAATTTTTCCAATCCATACAGTTGTCCTGTTAAACAATCAATTAATTTGTTAATATTAGTAATATTATTTATTATGACAGTTTAATATGTATATAAATATGTACAGAATATGTGTATTAATCACTGAACTCTATACATACTGCAACGTGCCTTCCTATATAAGCCTGGTGTAAATGTGCGGGCTGACAAAAAGGGCGTGACCTTTTGTCTCTTTTCTCCTTAGGCTCTTGAAAGCCTCCATTTTTGATAGTATAATCACCTCTAAAAGTTTGGTTGATACCAATGGTGTATGTATATATATATATATATATATATAGTCGACACTACTGCCACCATAAACTTTTGACGGTGATTATACCACTAAAAAAGAAGGCCTACAACAGAAAGAGACAAAAGGTCACAAAATGCCCTCTTTGTCATTCCGCATCTTGAGTAACACGGCGCTTTCCATATGTATAGAGTTCAATGATATGAATATATGTATATCTTGATGTATGTCAAGTTATTTTCTTGAATGGAGATTGTAAAACTGTTAATATTAAACTCCACTCATAGGACAAGAATGTCCTAATGAAGTTAATTAGTTAAACACTTCCATTTGCTTTTGCACAAATTTACCGTTTAACCACAATCATACGATTTCATAGCTAAACAACCTATTTTGTGCTAATATAATAGAAATATGAATATAAAATTTGAATAAAATCTTGACTTACCACTTTCGTAATCATATATCGTTTCTATTTCAAAATCTTTATACAATATATGCCTAAACTTCTTTTCCAAGCCATAACTATAAAATCTGAAAAGACATTCCACTCCATATCGGTATCCTTCGCAGGCATCTTCTTTGGCTATAGTTCTGAATTCTTCGTACATAGTACGATTAAAATTTTCTCGCAAGAAGAACGACCAGAAACGGAAAAGGGTATTCATTTCTTGTGATTGTCCAATACCTAATCGCTTGCGCTCTGGAAAAAAAAAAGGTACATGAATAAAAAGTTTTATTAGATATTAACATGTGATTTATTTAAATGGCAATCAGATAAATTGTATTTCCGCATACGGATTTTCTCAGTCGGGAAAAGAAGACAAGACAGATTCATCATCTTATATACAATTGTTTAAATTAGTAACTTGGAAAAAATCTTGTAATCACTGATACCTTTCAGGCAGCGTGAACGATACTTGTGATACGCTTGTTGAGTAAATCCGTTATCTTTCAACAAAGCATGACTTGGATGCTCGCTAATAGTGGGAACACTTCCATAACTGCTTGCAAGATAGCCTTCATTAGGACTTGTACCTGCGCTACTCCTGAAATAATAAATAAAAGAACATACCTAAAGGATATATGCAAAATAAAATCGGATTTTCATTTTTCTATTAATTATTTTCATTCAGATACAAATCTTTCTACAAAGTAATCTCTTCAGTCGGGAAAAGAAGACATATAAATATAGATATTCCATCATATTATACACATACACATACAAATCACACATATTCCTTATCTATACAAAAATAAAAATATCAATAATGAGAAAACTAATGCGAATAAATAATATCAATTAATGGGATATCCAATCAAAATAGTTAAAAAACAGAAATCTTGTAGAGATATTTACAATGACGTCTATATATTTATTTTAATAAACTATATTTTTAATTTACAAGCTACATTAATTTTCATTGGAAGCTAACAATGATACAATTATCTTTCTGGAAAACTTTAGATCTGGTTACATGTCCCAACATTTTCTATATATTAGCGTTTGTTTATTCCAAGGATTCACAAAAAGTATGTCAAACATTTTATTCGTATTTTGATTTGCGTTGTAGATTTTCTTCAACAGAGACAAATATACTATATACGTACCCCACAGAATGTGTTCGTGGACGGTGCTCTCGAACATCCATAATCCAACCAACATGATGCTCCACTGGAGGATTATTGCTGTGACGAGTTTTTCGTTTTCGTGGTGTTGTCGGATCAACAGACGGTTCTTTTACAACGGCAAAGAAACGAGATGCGGCTCTTCGTCCTTCTCTCGTCTGTGATTTCTCATTCCAACGACTCTTTTCCGGCCTATGATCTTTCTTCTCCAGACTTATACTTGGAAGCTATCAAACGCAAATAGTAATATAGTTTTACAATATTTGTTACAGAGAGGTGAACTCTTTTGTTCTTTTACAAAACTTGAAATACCTGTAACGATAAAGTGGACTGTAGAATCTCTAAATCTTCTATACAGGAAGGAGGTGGCGGTGGAACTTCCGGATTCGCTTTTCTCGGAACTTTCGGTGCCATTTTTTCGAAATCTTCTTGACTAATCATATTAATTGTCTTGTAGCTTCCAATGGACGAAGATGAGCCATACTGTGTGTAACATCAATTTGATAATCATCCCAGATTCATTTGTTTTTTGTTGTACTTTAAATTGGGGAGAGAGAGAATAAAATTATAATCTTACCCTTTGATTATTTTGCCTCCACAACTCATCCTCGTAATAATATAATCCATCATTAATAAGTTGCTCCAAGTCTTGAGTCATTTTCACTCTTGTAATCCAATCTCCTGTTCTATCATGTCCTTCATGCTTTGGGATTCTAGATGATGGAGGATGGGTTTGCGTAAAGATAAGTATTTTATTAATATCTCTATCTGATAATTCGTAATCCTCATCATCTTCGGACCTGTATTCAAAATATAGATATAAGTACATAAGATATCAGTAGAAAAAATCCATAAACAATATAAAAAGATTTTGAATAATATCTTTAACTATCCTCTTCTTCACAATACAGTAATAAAACTATAAATAATTCGTAGAGAATTGAAAGATATTTCTATACTTTCTAAATTTTGCAAATTCATAACTTTGTGTGTGTGTTATAATGTACAAAAATATAATTATTTTTTTTGAAGTTAGAATAAAGTACAAAGTATCTTTTTTTTGGCAATATTTGAAAAGATCATATATTGAAAATATTATATATTGGCAATAGTAATCCCAATATTAACTGACCATTCCGAAAAGGCATTATGTCGACCAGTCGGAGGCGGCGAGTCGAGTTCTTCGTCAAATTGAAAATTTAATTCTTCTCGTGTTTTACTTCTGGTGTTCTCAAACTTCTCTTTCTCTTCAGATCTATCTTTATGTGGTTGTTTAACTTTTCTTCTCACCTATGAATAATTTTTTTCCATATAATATTCACGCGCTTTTTAAAACACAAATATTCTAAATATAGCTCAACAATATGATACAATAAATATAATGAAGACGATTACCTCTTTCCAAGTATTGTCGCTTGACATATCTGATTCTCTGTTTATTTGTTCTTCTGGCAAGCTGTCTGAAGTGGAAGACTCTACCATGGATGGTAATATATTGTTTATCTTGATAGGAGAATTATTATTAAGAGAAAAGAGAGGCATCGTTATACTATTCGTCAATTTATAATTTTCTTCTTTTATTTTTTCAAATTGAATTTCGTTTTTTGTTTCGTTGCTTTCATTCATAGCAGTAAATCCATTAGTTCTTTCCGTCAAGTCCATTGGTACAAATTCTGGTACATCAGGATTTAAAATTTCGTTTGCCATTGGAACGGAATAGAAGGATTCAAAAACACGAGGAACTGCGGGAATGGGTATCGCGAGTAAAGGCTTTGCAGCAGGGCAAAACGTAGTTTTAGAGGTAGGATGTATTACTTCGTTTTGAGATGAGATCGATTGTTGTGAATGATTCGAGATGACCACATTGCTGGCTATGTCTGAGATAGGCCATTTTAAAGGATCTAACTTTGTCCTAATCTGAAAAGTAAAAATTTAGATTATTCGGAAAGGGTCCATTATGCGCAGGTAGAAAAGTACATCATGTTAATTGTTAATATATGTTGATAATTGTAAATATATGTAAAGAGGTCTACTGTCAAACCCCATTCATTGAAATAAGTTCTAATGGTGTTAGCGAATCCTCTTTTATTTGCTCTAGCACAAATTTTGTATCCAACATACATAGGTATGTTAGAATTTTTTTTTAATATGTGCCATACGTACATTCAATTTAGTTAAATATATGATATTTCATTAATTTGAAATACATTTGTGATACCTTGTATCCATCTTCAAATTCTATCACCTCCAATTTGTCAGACTCCATAACTGCGGTTATCACCAAATCTATATCCATTGTTAAATTTTGTACACGTTGAAAAGATGCGATCAAAGTGAGAGGCAAAAATCCTTGAGCATTCATTTTACGACGAAGAAAGAAGTCTTTTACAAGATTTTCTTCACAGAAATAATACTCTCTGTAAGAAAAAAGTGAGATTATTACGAGAAATTACATATAAATAAATTGTATCAATGAAATAAATGCAAGAAACTTACATTTGTTGTCGTATACACTCTTTTAACGTAGGGATATCCATATAATTTGCATTAAAATAGCAAGTCCCCATATAAGGTATCATATACCCAGTATCTGCATGTTCGTATTTATGTGTCTAAAAAAAAAAAAAAGAAGAAAAGAAACATGATATCTCGTCGTAAAAAACATGCAATACGAATATATACGAACTTTGAAAATTTTCAGTTCTACTGTCATTTATAATCAGAATATTGTCAGATAGATTCCCACTTATATTGTAACATCATTATTAATATAGGGATGATAATTTAGTGTAATAATTAAGATTTTAATATTAGCGAGTAGTTACCTGTATATAGTCCGTTGTAGCATAATTTGTATATTCGTGATCGTGTCGATGTCTAAAACCAGCACGGCCACGCCCGCCCCGTCCTCTACCTCTATAACTTCTTCCAGCGCGTCCTCGTTGATTATATCCTGACGATCTATCGTAATCTCGTTCGCGCCAGTGCTCGCCATCATTTGCTATTTTTATTACATTACAATTATTATTCATATCAATTTGTTTTCGTTATAACAATTATGCAATGCATTAGTGATTATTATATATGATATTATTATGTTGAGAATATAATTTTACCTTCGCCATTTTTTTCTCTGTGATTCTGAAATCTCGGCGATCGCATAGTACCACGGTTTTGTAGGTCTATCTCTAGTGGGACCCATTTTTGTTTATTCGCTATAAAAACGCGATATCAGAATAAAATGGCGTTGGATATCAAGAATAATATTTTTTGTTTAGACTTCCAATTGGAGCAATCACTTTGATGAAAACAAATTTATTACAAGAAGTTTGTTAAATTGTTATTTTGTCAAAATAAGTAAACTGCACGCAGATCGATCTCCTTACCTTTTTTTTTCTTTTCGCCATTATCTGTATGCTCATCGCTATCATCTTGACAATGGTTCTGCTCTTTATTTTCTTTACTTCTGCTTTCTATAGTGTTATCTGTTTTAAACGTACTTGGTTCATCATTGATTACACCATTTTGCTTCAAAGGTGATATGGTTGCTTTTTTCTAAATCACATAAAAAATTATTGTATAAATTTTCATTAAAAAATGCAGTGTAATTGCAAATTAAGAAAAAGAGATATCGCTCAAAGAGCGCACGTGTAGAAATGCTGAACATTTCTCAGACGTAAGAAAATTTCTCCTCTGAAATGACATAACATTCCATTTCTCTAGCAAAAATTCTACACTCACAGATTTATTAATAAATCACGCAAGCTCTAGGTTTTGCATATGTCTACTATATGTCCAAATAAATATTATTTAAAATAGTTAGACAAAGTGGAATCTTAATATACTGTTCTAATGATTATTATTAAAATAGCAAGTTTTTACTAAAAATAAAAATTAATTGCACTTATATATAATTAAAGATAACTGTTTCCAACAAAACATCGATGATGATACGTACCTCTACTTGCGTTCCTAAGGTGGGCCAGTCTCCAATGTTCGTAAAATCACTTGCCTATTGCGTCAAATGTTATATTATTAAGACAGTATAATACATTAGTGACGTAAGTAAACAGGTACCTCGTTATGCAATTTTTTTTACATTTTTTACACTTTTAATATTTTTAAATAAGAAATATACACATGCAAATATATTATTTTACGCGCCATAAATGATATATCTAACTTAATATATCATAGAAATTAAGAGAAATTATATCTTTTAAGCTTATTATTTATTATACAGTCATGCACGTAAGCTATAAAATTTATTATCTTCCGAGATAAATATGTACATGTTTGCGCACAGATGAAAGAAGGTAAAAATATTACATACGTTTTGATTAACTCTTCTTCTATCTCTAGGAGCTCTGATAATTGTGGGCTGAGCACTCTCTTCGACACCATTTTCTGCACAGCAAAAAAATCATATTTACATATAAAACTTATTCTATGCGCAAAAGTTTTGCATCCTTAAATTTTGTCACAATTTAATAAAAAGAAGAAAAGAAAACGATACAACAGTTATACGAAGCAGTTGTATGTATTTGTTTATTATATAAGCATAAAGATATGAAATACAAAAGATATTAATAACACAAATTCTCAATGACGTATATATATATATATATATATACACGGGCGTGTTTCTTGAATATTTTTATCTGTAATATCCGATATCAAATCGGAGAAGAAAAATGGAGCAGATATAGCCAAACACAAAAATCTAATGTCAAAATTTATTTTTAATTTTATTGCTTATTAAATGAGTTAATTATCTCCCTCTTTGTTTTTATTTCGTAAAAAAATTATTCTTATCATTCTTATAACTATCATTGCAACGGGTGAAATATTAATTTAAAGAGACAAGTTTCGAGAAAACCATGTAATGCTATTCCTCATCATAATCAAAATGTGATAGAGGGTGATTAAATTAAAGAAATTAATATAGCATGCGAGAGAGTAATTTAAAAGCCATATAAACTCTCTTTGAAACTGTACATATATCATTACCATCATGTCATCCAAAAAGCTTATTGTCACGTAAATAACATCGAATTTGCATTTCGTACATTAACATAATATGTGCGTTTAAACATATCCATAACAAATTATGATTAGACATCATTTTATTCCTTTCGCCTTGCACTTTCTTATCTACTCATGAACTTTTACAGTCGATGTGCCCACAAATCGACAATACTATGTACCAACGCGCCTTCGATCTTCGCGTAACATCGTTAAAATTAGATGTTGGTACTCGCATCCATGGGACGAGAGACTCATTTGATCCGATGAGTCGTAGATTAAGGGGTTTAATTAATAAATACGTAACTTTTATATTCATTTGTTGCGTTAAACTTTTATACATTTTCACTTGTGTTTAATTCAGATATACATATATACGGACACGTCTGTATATGTTTACAAGAAACTATGAAGATTGTGAACGATGAACAACAAAATATTGATTATAATTGCGCAATTATTGCGTCAGAATATATAGTCCAATAAAGAGATCCTGCAACGAAATAACTAGCCAGCAAATTCTTATTGAAACTGTCGCGCAAGAAATTCTCCGCGACGAATACCGTGAAGAGGAAAGAAATATAGAATTCGTGGCTCGTGACGATGAGAAAACTGGAACGTTTCTAACAATAGACAAAAATAAGATTATGCGGGAAACAAAAGAACACACTAAATTCATATACTACAATAATTCTAGATTCAATATTCTAGAAAAACATAGAAATTGGATAAATTACAATGATAATCCCACGAACATTGTAGTATGTAATTAAACACGTAAATTCTTGTATATATTATAGTTTTGCATATATTTATTATTTTATCATGTTAATTATCTTCTGTTTGTTATAAAAAAAAGAAAAGAATGAATTAGACATTAAAGACATGGGATTTTTTGTTATATTTGACATTTGAATCTTTTGTTATATTTGTAGCTCTTATCGTATAATAATATATCGTTTGAGTTTTACCATTGTCTTTATTAATCAATAATATTCATACATCAAATTTTGGAATAATCAATAAAAATTTGCCTCCTCAATTTGATCAAAAAGCAAGGAATTGTAGGATCGAAATGGCCGAGTGAGACGTGATCAGATTTCGTGATTTCTGTTTGAATCGAATTATTTAATCCTGTCTCGATGCTGAGTAACTTCGGAGAACGTTAAAGCCAGAATGTAATCATGGAAAATTGCATATAATTATTGATGATCGTAGACGTCTAAAACGATAAACAACGATCCAAACGTGAATTGAACATTTTCTTTCAAAATATACGCAAAATAAAACTCTCTTTTCAATAAACGCATTAATAATTCATTATCTCTTCATTCTGATATATTTGTGATTGCATGCTAGAAGCCGTGCGTGATACATTTTTGTCGATATTTCTCTTCCAGAAATTATATTTATAATATTAGATTAGAATGCGCGATAATATATGTCACGAGCATATATTATAATAACTTCACATAAGTTTATCACGAATGTACCGATTTGAACTGACTGGAAATTATAGGCAAAATTATCGGAACAATAGGTAAGATTTTTAAGTCATACATAAAAGCTGAAATATATTCGTAAAGTTTAATGACTTAGTTGAATCAGAGATAAATATTTTTATGATAGTCGTAATAAGTAAAAATGTTTCGAATAATCTAAAAGCAGTAAATATACAGGGTGTCCCAAAGCACTCTTGACAACGCTCGTGAGCAGGTAGAGAATTGTCAAGGGTGCTTTGGGACATCCTGTATATATACAACCAAAATATATATACGATTGTAAGTTAAGAAATATGAAATGAATAGCTCAAATTATTTAGTCTAATCAAATCGTCGCTATCAACTTGATCCTTGGCATTATCGCTGTTTTACACATTATGAACTAATGTGCATAATGAAAAAGATAGTGCCGACTTACGTTTAAAAGTGTCGTTTCTACTTTGGTTTATCTTCATTGCGGCCTGTTATCGTCACGTTAGATTCATTCAATCCGATTCGTTTCGTGCGCTAAGTTGCAGTTTTATTAAATTGTGATTTTAATTGCATCAGCATTAAGAATACCGGTAGTATCAAACGCAGAAAAAAATATAACTCCATACACTTTGATGCAACAGAGAATGCAGTCACAGCTGCAGATTGCGAATTGAGAATAGACGTTATGCAATATCAAAACCCGATAAATAAAAAAAGAAATCTGTTTCACAAATTTTAATTTTCACCGTGAATAATTAATTGAATGTGTTAAATATATAATGTATAATGATTAAAGGTTCTTTATTATTCGATGAAGCCAAATGTAACGAAGCCACGTAATCGTCACGTTATTCCAATTTCGTCGAAATATAAATTCGCGAATTCTTTGAACACGATTTCGATATTGCATCTTGCAATAATCAACGCGACAAAACGCAATGTATTGCGATCGATGCTGAAGTCGTGTCGACAAGCCACTGAGAGCAGGTTGATTTAAGAAGCGAATCAACGATTACGACGAACGACGATGGAGCTCTGCTCGCAATGGTCGAGAACGTGAATACTTTCGACTAATGTTGGAACGAATAAGTACAAAAAGATATATATGTCGTGTATATCATGTGTATATAAAAATAAAAAAAAATAAAAAAATAAAAAAAAAACGAGGAATGATACATGAAAGAATTATATAACATTTTTTCGATATTCTTCTTGCGAGAATTTCATCATCATTCGATTGTAATTTATTCATGTGACATATCAAAGTGTAATGTGTATCATTCTTTCAGTGCAATATTTCTCAAATATCTTTCTTTCTTTTTTTTTTTTTTTAATATCGATGTCTTATAAAAGAGCAAGTTTCGGTAAAATACATGTATAATCTTATTTTATTTCTTTCTTTATTACTCTAGTCGATTCAATTTTTTTTTTAGCTCCGAACGGGATATATTATTAAAGCGGAATATTTGTCGCCGCATAAATAAAGATTACAATGATGAAACTAAATTGGGAAACACTATCCTCTACCAACCCGAAACGCCTGAGTATATTGATCGAAAGATATTTGTCGGACGAACATTCTAGCTCCTATTCGACCGTCCCGGAACAGGTTTCCATTCTCGCGACTCTCACTTTCTGCGACATATTTTAACGTGGATCGAACGCAGGGCTATTGGTCAATTGCAATAAGACCAAGGCCCACATTCTCACATTACACATTACACTGAATGTGTCTGCTCGCTAAAATCTCATCTCATTAATCGCATGTTGTAATTCTCATATTAGATACATATAAGTTTAAAAAAAGCAACACTAAATACAGATCAATGGACGGATTGAAGATGCTGGATAAAAATGAATTATAAAAGCTACCTTATTAATTTTAAAAAGGTACCTTAATCGTAATATATAATATTTTTGTTCACACATTTGTGCGCAGAATTCAATCGAGCATATCCGTTGACAAGAATATAAAAGCATAGAGTTTATTTATATGAAAAAAAAAAGTATATAAAAAGCATTAAAAAAATATAAGAATAAAAATGCAGATTTAAATCGTTTAAAGCCTCCAGTTTTAGAAATCGATTCGATCTTTCCAACAAGAGGAACACATGAAGAACGTCTGAGAACACATGCAGACTGTTAATTAAGACGCGTCATGACCGGACGCTTCTCTATCTCTAGTAACTGCATTGTGTATCGCAACTTACTATTACGACGTTGAAAGAATGTCAATGTCGTTGCCCTCGTAATATTCTCCCACGCTCGTCCCATGTGATCGTAATAAATGGATCAATTGCAATGGTCCCGCCCGCAGATTCGACGAATTTCGCATTGGAAATCCGCGTGCGGCAAGCAGACGTCGACACGTGTGTCGTTACATTATCGCTGTTTTTAATAACAATGCTGATCAAACAGTTTGTTACACGTTAATATTTTCGCGCATATAAATACATATTATATATATATATATCAAAAAAAATTATGAAATTGTGTAAAAAAAAGTTAGACTGGGATGTCTCGTAAAAAATATCCTTTTATAGAAAGATTTCTCTTTTTTTTTCCTTCTTACCGATATCAAATTTATTAATATCTCGAATTTGATTATGTACTTCAGAAAATCAGATATCTTGAAATATCACATCGGAAATTCTATAGGAAATATTTTTATAGAAAAAAATAAGTCCTTGCTTAAAAATAATCTTTTTCCCATAATTTCGCCAGGCTAGAAAAACTTGTTACATTAAAAAGTTTAACAAAATAAAAGTTTTACCAAATTGCAGAAAAAGCAAATAATTCCTCGTGATAAAAAAAACTTATTGATTTGTCCCGCGAAAAGCAAATCGAATCTTTCAATATGCAAATAAATTGACGAAAGTAACACATCAATCGCCCTATGCCAACATGGACATTCTTCTGGTGCCACGTATATCTGAAACGTGTTGGCAATGTAAAGATAAGACTGCCAGTCAGACGCTTACCATTTTTATTATCACGATTATCGAACATCCAAAATACCGGCGTATGCCACATGAAATTAAACTATTTGATTTCAATGTCCAAAAGTCTCTACACTTTGACATTTGTATATTAGAGCAAAAAAATTATTTAAAAATTTCTTATTAAATTAATTAATAAGTAATACAACATAAAAATTTATATATGATAAGATGAGATTCTATAGGTAGATAAGTAGATAAATGTAGGTATTTCGAGTGCAAAATTTTCTCCCGAGTATGAAGATGATAGCAATTGATGAAATTCAATAGTATGTAAAAATGATATGGCGGTGGTATATTTTATCTGTAGATTTCTTTTATCTCAATTTTTCAACGCTCGCACATTCACGCGTTTCTATTTTCACGCCTCACGTTTCGTAATATATATATCACCCGATACAGCCCTCCCGTACAGTTTGCCTCGTAATCTCTTATGACATATTTTTAAGCATTCACACACACTCCGAGCTAAAAATGTGATGACAAATAGAAAATAAATTAAAATATTGTTTTTGACTTTGTCTGTTACTGGAAGTGTTCTAATTTGAAATAGCCTTTGTTTTAAACATTATAGAGTAGATTTACATCAGCGATTTTTTAATATTTATGCGATTACAAACATTGAAAAACATTTTTGACAATAATTAGGTCCGATGCAAATAGACAATCGTACTTTCTCCTTCCTCGAATTTAATATGGAGTTTATGTTAAGAAATCTTTAAGGATTAATTATCACAAGATATTTAATGTTAAAAATTATAATGTTATTGGAGAAAATAATATTTAATTTGAAATTTTTATAAAGAAAAGACGTAGAAAGAAATTTACATCGTGTATATGATACAATCTATTTATACATAATATCCCGTATATTTCAACACCGCTTCTCGAATTTCAACGAAACTGCTCAAGCACGAAGCAACATACTAATAAAATAAGAAATTTTCGCGCGCGCATGTGTACGCGACAAATTAATAATTATGTAATCGTTATCAGAAACAGTCTCGCAGGGGGGAGGAGCTAATAGCTATCGGAAAGTTTGGAGAAAGACGATAAGAAGTTATTTGATAATCAAGACGAAATACATGGCCGCGTATAAAATTCATAAAGCTTTACTCTTGTCGATAGCGTAATTAATATTCCTGCATACGATCCAGCTTTAACGACATAAAATACTTGAACATAAATATTTTGTATAACAAGCATCGCGCAAAATTAATCAATTTTATGTTTGTCAATTCAAGTATAAAGTTTATACAACTCAAATTCAAAATTTACATGTTATTCGTTAAACATTAAAAGCAATGAATACTGTATTTTTCGAAAATGTTTGAAAGAAAATTTAAGCCTACGGTTATAATAAATTACACTTTTTTATGAATAGTTTGTACAATCTTTTGTTCAATTTTTACTTTTACAGATTTTTAAAAGAATCTATACTAATAGCAAGAATAGAACCAAAAACCGGAGAGGTTCTTTTCTATCCCGAAAAGAATGGTGTTGACCGTATTATTTCGCATAAAGAAATTTCTACCTGAAGAAAATTTAATGTTCCGTTTCGTATAGCATTAGTATAAAAAATACAATGCTGTGCTCATTTTTCTTGCCGTTAGCTAACGGATATTCAAAAAGTGTACTCTCTCGAATATCGAATATTCTCGACTATTTTATTAATAATTTCGTATCAATTCATTAATGATTTTGGATAATAGATAAATGCAATGTCTGTATTATTATCTATTATTAGTTTAGAATAGCTATGTACATAATTTTGGGTAATTGGGTATTACGCACGATATAAGAGATTAAGAACTTTAAATTTACAACATATATCTGGCTAAAAACGCGTGTAAGGATTGGATATTTTAAATACAGAGATTATCATCCTACTATCATACCATCCTATAATATTGACCGTATTATTGGAAATGAAAGAATCCTATAAAAAGCGATAAAACAAATTCTTGTAAATAATTAAAAAGAAAAAAAGGGAAAGTGTGAAACATGTAAGATTGGCTTTAACAGATAAGGCAATGAATTTAAAAAAAAAAAA
>NW_021850582.1:434732-439316 GCF_003651465.1 Formica exsecta
ATCAATTGCAATGGTCCCGCCCGCAGATTCGACGAATTTCGCATTGGAAATCCGCGTGCGGCAAGCAGACGTCGACACGTGTGTCGTTACATTATCGCTGTTTTTAATAACAATGCTGATCAAACAGTTTGTTACACGTTAATATTTTCGCGCATATAAATACATATTATATATATATATATCAAAAAAAATTATGAAATTGTGTAAAAAAAAGTTAGACTGGGATGTCTCGTAAAAAATATCCTTTTATAGAAAGATTTCTCTTTTTTTTTCCTTCTTACCGATATCAAATTTATTAATATCTCGAATTTGATTATGTACTTCAGAAAATCAGATATCTTGAAATATCACATCGGAAATTCTATAGGAAATATTTTTATAGAAAAAAATAAGTCCTTGCTTAAAAATAATCTTTTTCCCATAATTTCGCCAGGCTAGAAAAACTTGTTACATTAAAAAGTTTAACAAAATAAAAGTTTTACCAAATTGCAGAAAAAGCAAATAATTCCTCGTGATAAAAAAAACTTATTGATTTGTCCCGCGAAAAGCAAATCGAATCTTTCAATATGCAAATAAATTGACGAAAGTAACACATCAATCGCCCTATGCCAACATGGACATTCTTCTGGTGCCACGTATATCTGAAACGTGTTGGCAATGTAAAGATAAGACTGCCAGTCAGACGCTTACCATTTTTATTATCACGATTATCGAACATCCAAAATACCGGCGTATGCCACATGAAATTAAACTATTTGATTTCAATGTCCAAAAGTCTCTACACTTTGACATTTGTATATTAGAGCAAAAAAATTATTTAAAAATTTCTTATTAAATTAATTAATAAGTAATACAACATAAAAATTTATATATGATAAGATGAGATTCTATAGGTAGATAAGTAGATAAATGTAGGTATTTCGAGTGCAAAATTTTCTCCCGAGTATGAAGATATTAGCAATTGATGAAATTCAATAGTATGTAAAAATGATATGGCGGTGGTATATTTTATCTGTAGATTTCTTTTATCTCAATTTTTCAACGCTCGCACATTCACGCGTTTCTATTTTCACGCCTCACGTTTCGTAATATATATATCACCCGATACAGCCCTCCCGTACAGTTTGCCTCGTAATCTCTTATGACATATTTTTAAGCATTCACACACACTCCGAGCTAAAAATGTGATGACAAATAGAAAATAAATTAAAATATTGTTTTTGACTTTGTCTGTTACTGGAAGTGTTCTAATTTGAAATAGCCTTTGTTTTAAACATTATAGAGTAGATTTACATCAGCGATTTTTTAATATTTATGCGATTACAAACATTGAAAAACATTTTTGACAATAATTAGGTCCGATGCAAATAGACAATCGTACTTTCTCCTTCCTCGAATTTAATATGGAGTTTATGTTAAGAAATCTTTAAGGATTAATTATCACAAGATATTTAATGTTAAAAATTATAATGTTATTGGAGAAAATAATATTTAATTTGAAATTTTTATAAAGAAAAGACGTAGAAAGAAATTTACATCGTGTATATGATACAATCTATTTATACATAATATCCCGTATATTTCAACACCGCTTCTCGAATTTCAACGAAACTGCTCAAGCACGAAGCAACATACTAATAAAATAAGAAATTTTCGCGCGCGCATGTGTACGCGACAAATTAATAATTATGTAATCGTTATCAGAAACAGTCTCGCAGGGGGGAGGAGCTAATAGCTATCGGAAAGTTTGGAGAAAGACGATAAGAAGTTATTTGATAATCAAGACGAAATACATGGCCGCGTATAAAATTCATAAAGCTTTACTCTTGTCGATAGCGTAATTAATATTCCTGCATACGATCCAGCTTTAACGACATAAAATACTTGAACATAAATATTTTGTATAACAAGCATCGCGCAAAATTAATCAATTTTATGTTTGTCAATTCAAGTATAAAGTTTATACAACTCAAATTCAAAATTTACATGTTATTCGTTAAACATTAAAAGCAATGAATACTGTATTTTTCGAAAATGTTTGAAAGAAAATTTAAGCCTACGGTTATAATAAATTATACTTTTTTATGAATAGTTTGTACAATCTTTTGTTCAATTTTTACTTTTACAGATTTTTAAAAGAATCTATACTAATAGCAAGAATAGAACCAAAAACCGGAGAGGTTCTTTTCTATCCCGAAAAGAATGGTGTTGACCGTATTATTTCGCATAAAGAAATTTCTACCTGAAGAAAATTTAATGTTCCGTTTCGTATAGCATTAGTATAAAAAATACAATGCTGTGCTCATTTTTCTTGCCGTTAGCTAACGGATATTCAATATTCAAAAAGTGTACACTCTCGAATATTCTCGACTATTTTATTAATAATTTCGTATCAATTCATTAATGATTTTGGATAATAGATAAATGCAATGTCTGTATTATTATCTATTATTAGTTTAGAATAGCTATGTACATAATTTTGGGTAATTGGGTATTACGCACGATATAAGAGATTAAGAACTTTAAATTTACAACATATATCTGGCTAAAAACGCGTGTAAGGATTGGATATTTTAAATACAGAGATTATCATCCTACTATCATACCATCCTATAATATTGACCGTATTATTGGAAATGAAAGAATCCTATAAAAAGCGATAAAACAAATTCTTGTAAATAATTAAAAAGAAAAAAAAGGGAAAGTGTGAAACATGTAAGATTGGCTTTAACAGATAAGGCAATGAATTTAAAAAAAAAAAATCTCTAAATTAATTATTCTCTCAAATTTTGTTAAATTTTTTATTTTTATTTTTCAAAAGAGATATAAATAAATTTATATCATTTTACAGAGAAGAAAAAGGAGAAAAAATGTAAGAGAAAGTTATCCAAGTATGTTCGCGAAAAGTTTTTCCAAAGAATTGTCAAGAGAAATTTGATCGAAAAATATGAGTTTTGTTTCCATATATGTCTCTCAATTAATTGATCAGAGAGTAGATAAATCCTTCAAAGGCAAAGATATGAAAAATAATCCAACTCACCGATCGTGTCCTGAGGCTGCTGCTGCTGTTGCGGCTGTAAAATTCTCCGCTCTCTGTCGCTCTGTCTGTCAACGCATGTGGATGTCGCGGTTGGGACGACGCTGAGCGGCTGCTGCGGGGATGTCTTGGCAATTTGCGGCGTCGATGTCCTGTTCTTCGTCCAGGCGTTGACTGCCGGTAAGGGGGCCTCGACGTATTTGACCGGCTGTGGCAGGAGAGATGCCGTCTGTGCCTCCGCCTCGGCGTTCTGATCGTCCCTGTGATGATGGGCCTCCTTCGGACCGTGTTCGATAACGCCATTGCGGTCGCCGCGGTCGGCACGCTCTCTGTGCGATCTCTCGTCACTGCCGCGTCTACCGATGCCCCCGCCCCCGCCCCCGCCCACGTTGCCGGCACCGATACCGACGCCAATGGGACCACGTGGTTGCTGCTGATGGCGGTTGTTGTTTTCGCGTAGCCGGTGACGCTCGCGATGACTTTCCCGATGCTGTTCGCGCATCTTCTCCTTACGACGGGCGCCTTTGGGGGCGACCGTCTGGAACTCGCCGTCGTTGCTGACGTCGCCGTTGTTCGATTCGCCGGCGACGTCGCGTTGGCTATCGTCCTGGCGCCCGTCGACGACACGCGCGCTCGGCGTTCTCGGCAGGTTATCGTAACGGTTATCCTTCTCCGAGAAGTTATCCGATGTTGCTTGAATCGTCGTTCGCGTCACTTGACATCGGGCGATTCTTTGACAGGACTTATCCTTGACCATGCTTGGCATTAATCTCTCCACCATCGTTGTTCCTTGTTGCTGCTGTTGAGATTGTTGATGCTGTTGCGATCCCGTCACTTGCTCGCCAATGTTCTCTTTATTATTACTCTTGAAGGAAGTCGCCCGACTTTGAGATGCGCCCTTTGGATTTAATACACTGGCGTAGGACTGACAAGGACCCGCCTCCTGCCGCTCGCCGTTGCTGCGAGCGCCACCTTGGTTACTGGCTAGCTTGGCCGCCATCTTGCGGCGTACGCTGCCAAGGGAGAAAAACACGAGGTTTTATGCGCACGAGGCCGCGCGTTTTACTCGGTCTTAGGAATTTACTCTACGTCGCCGATCCGGCCGATCGGCCGTTGACGATCGACGATCGACGATCGACGATCGACGATCGACGATCGACGATCGACGATCGACGATCGACGATCGACGATCGACGATCGACGATCGACGATCGACGATCGACGATCGACGATCGACGATCGACGATCGACGATCGACGATCGACGATCGACGATCGACGATCGACGATCGACGATCGACGATCGACGATCGACGATCGACGATCGACGGCCAACGGCCAACGACGAGTCGACGGAGCCGACTCGGAGAGAGAGAGAGCCCGCGATCGCGAAACTCGATTCTCGATTCGCCAGATCGCTCGTGAAAAATCATATTAAATCAAATCGCGAAGGGGCGGATCGCTTCGCGACGTGTTCGCATTGTTCGCAGTTCGCAGTTCGCAATCCGCAATCGCAAGGCGAGTTCGGTGCGATCGCACAGAGGGGAT
>NW_021850582.1:439424-445361 GCF_003651465.1 Formica exsecta
AAAAATGTAAGAGAAAGTTATCCAAGTATGTTCGCGAAAAGTTTTTCCAAAGAATTGTCAAGAGAAATTTGATCGAAAAATATGAGTTTTGTTTCCATATATGTCTCTCAATTAATTGATCAGAGAGTAGATAAATCCTTCAAAGGCAAAGATATGAAAAATAATCCAACTCACCGATCGTGTCCTGAGGCTGCTGCTGCTGTTGCGGCTGTAAAATTCTCCGCTCTCTGTCGCTCTGTCTGTCAACGCATGTGGATGTCGCGGTTGGGACGACGCTGAGCGGCTGCTGCGGGGATGTCTTGGCAATTTGCGGCGTCGATGTCCTGTTCTTCGTCCAGGCGTTGACTGCCGGTAAGGGGGCCTCGACGTATTTGACCGGCTGTGGCAGGAGAGATGCCGTCTGTGCCTCCGCCTCGGCGTTCTGATCGTCCCTGTGATGATGGGCCTCCTTCGGACCGTGTTCGATAACGCCATTGCGGTCGCCGCGGTCGGCACGCTCTCTGTGCGATCTCTCGTCACTGCCGCGTCTACCGATGCCCCCGCCCCCGCCCCCGCCCACGTTGCCGGCACCGATACCGACGCCAATGGGACCACGTGGTTGCTGCTGATGGCGGTTGTTGTTTTCGCGTAGCCGGTGACGCTCGCGATGACTTTCCCGATGCTGTTCGCGCATCTTCTCCTTACGACGGGCGCCTTTGGGGGCGACCGTCTGGAACTCGCCGTCGTTGCTGACGTCGCCGTTGTTCGATTCGCCGGCGACGTCGCGTTGGCTATCGTCCTGGCGCCCGTCGACGACACGCGCGCTCGGCGTTCTCGGCAGGTTATCGTAACGGTTATCCTTCTCCGAGAAGTTATCCGATGTTGCTTGAATCGTCGTTCGCGTCACTTGACATCGGGCGATTCTTTGACAGGACTTATCCTTGACCATGCTTGGCATTAATCTCTCCACCATCGTTGTTCCTTGTTGCTGCTGTTGAGATTGTTGATGCTGTTGCGATCCCGTCACTTGCTCGCCAATGTTCTCTTTATTATTACTCTTGAAGGAAGTCGCCCGACTTTGAGATGCGCCCTTTGGATTTAATACACTGGCGTAGGACTGACAAGGACCCGCCTCCTGCCGCTCGCCGTTGCTGCGAGCGCCACCTTGGTTACTGGCTAGCTTGGCCGCCATCTTGCGGCGTACGCTGCCAAGGGAGAAAAACACGAGGTTTTATGCGCACGAGGCCGCGCGTTTTACTCGGTCTTAGGAATTTACTCTACGTCGCCGATCCGGCCGATCGGCGATCGACGATCGACGATCGACGATCGACGGAACGTCGCTCTTGACGATAGCTCGAAGCGATCCGTCTTCTCGCCCTCAAGATTGGCGATTACGGCCAATGATGACTCGCGTACTGTACTACTCACGCGACGAGCAAACTAACCTCGCACGCGTTCTCGCGATTCACATGCCCCTCTCCATACTGAGGGACTTTAGTCACGCGCGCGCGGCTGCTCTTCTCGACGAAGAGAACGCGACGGCGATATCTTCGAGTATTCGTTTTGACAGACAGACACGTCGTCGGAATCTCGCTCTCTCCGTCTTTTTCTCTCTTTCCAAAAAGACGCGCGCGTGGTACGCCGCGACACGCGGTCGTTCGGACAAAGCAGATGTAGTACTTTTATATCTCGCGTATACGTCTCGACGTAACACTCCGCGCGACTTTGACGTTGTAAGATCGCGTAGAAATCGCGCACGGAAACGTTCGTTGACGCGCACGAGATTTTTCGTACTTTGCGGCGGATTAAGCGAACGCGCTGACTCGACGTTTTTACGAAGCAGAAATTCCCGGCGTGTTACCTTTCTACGCCGCTCGTTACGATCTGTACGATGTCGCGAATCACGAGACTATCCTCCAGGTAGCGGACGGTGGTCGGAAGGTTCTCCGGATGCGCAACATACGCGCGATTAGTCGCGAAAAACGTTAGCGGACAGCAGCGGCACTCGAGCGCTTCGCAACCTGGGGATCTATCTCCGGTCTTTCGTCTTACGTCTTTCGTCTTCCGTCGCCGACTTCACGTTGCGCTCGCGACGTAATTCACGGCCGCGTCACACTTGATCGCGAGCACTCGTGACGTTGGAGCTGGATCTCGGCGCGTCTACCAGTACCGGCGTGGCATCGCGTTACCGCGGATTACGTAAACACGGCGCATTTTCGGCAGAGCCTTTTCTGTAGGAGAACGGTACGCGAGACCCGCGAGACACATGTGGCCGTGGCCAATGCTGGCGAGCACACGAGCGACTCACTCGGCTTCCGGTTTCATCTGATCATGCGTACGACACGCCAGATGGCGATCGTAGCTTCCGATCATCCGCACCGCCTAAATTCAAAATTCGAATATCCTCCATGCTTGCGTTCGCCAATCTACTTGTCCGCTAAAATAGCCTTTCATCGACCAATCGGAATGAAGAAATCTTTGCTTCTGATTGGTCGAACAAACGTTACTCTATCCCACGTGTACATTTTCGAAAGCAACCAATCAAATTCGCAACCTATCGTATTTCGAAAAGCGAAAGATTATTGGCTACCGTGGGTGCGTTCCATTTGACAATTACAAATATTTCGAAGCATTTTATCAGAGAGAAGCCTTTTCTCTTCTCTCTGATTTTATTTATCAATTGGAATAAGAAAAAATTTCGCTCCTGATTGATTAATCAAATAATTTTAAACATTTGTAACGACGAATAAAGCGTACCCCGTTTCGTATGGTATGTAAAGCGTTCGATTAAACGTTTTGTAAATCAAGTATATGTAGTATCAAAGTAAAAGGCTTTGTTCGTTTTATATATTACGATATATTATTATCGCTATACAATCTCGCGCTCTTTTTTTTTTCCATTTTCGCGCGTTTATCAGTATTGCAACGATATATAATACGTATCATTATGTATTATATAAAATATCTAAGGTAATCACAATAATCATAATTTTTAACAATTTATTTCGATAATATATAGAATGCTGTACACAATTGCAATTTACAAACATTAAAAAAATGTATTTCATTGAGATCGTGTATAAGTCTATATAAACATAGTTATGTAAAAAATGTATCCCCTATGCTACATGAGTTATCGCTTCATATAGGAACAATTTATTGGCAGATAATCTTTTTTTTATATATTCTCTAATGACAATGACATCGATTACACTATACTCGATTAAATTGACTGCAACAATTGTACTTTTAGTAGCAGACCGTTATCTGCAGTGATCTAGAAATAGTTCGTACATGTACATATGGCGGTCTTTAATAGTAGACAAATTCAATCACAAAATTCCGGAAAAATATTCCGTTATCTAATTAAAAATTTAAAATAATACAATCCTCTGAAACAACATGCATTGATTAATATTGCAAAGTCATCAACTTATCTCGATAGGATACTTCTTCAAAGATCGTTGGATAGATTCAGCTATTGTGGATCTGAAACAAAATACATGTACTATTGAACTTTTCTGTATTCAACATGAGAGAAATATAATATAGAAAATTATAATAAATTTTACCTAAAGACTTTCTGATGAAGAAGATACGCACTAACATGGCCAGCATCGATGTAACGAATTTCAGCTCCTGGCCATATCTTATCGAGGCTCATGCAATGATCTCGTGGTACATAAGCATCGTTTTTCGCGCAAACAGCAATAATTAATTCAGTATCGACAGGCATCTCGAAATTTTTTAAATGTGTGCATTCGTCCATTACACCGCGCATAAATTGCAATGCTTCGTGCTCGCGCCATTTGTTGTCTGAAAACAGTGGATGCTTCGACACTGGCAATAAGCAAACTCCTGCCATGGGGAAAACAATAAATCCCATAAAACCATGCTTACATGCTGCCTAGGATTGCCAAACACCAAGATAATAGATAATAACAAACATATCTGAACAAACATTTAAACTGCTTCAATTTCATCATTAGAAAATAGCAACTGAGATCATTTTCTGTGATTTTCTACCTACTTTTTTTCCCCACAAAGTATCGCGAATTAACAGATACGTTTGTATATACAAAATAATGCTAACTAATCATATGAAATTGATTTACCTTTGAGGGCATTGGGATCCTTTGGTTTAAATTTGTTGGAAATCAGATTTAAGGGAAATATTTTGGCTGCTGCCTTTTCTTCTACGATTTGTTGCTGCAACTGATTGCTCTCATTTTTAGATTCACATTTGGCAGAAATATTATTATCGCTATTATTATTAATAGAGTTTGTACCATTTTTCGTATCATCTAAAGTATTATTGTCTTTACAGCCTTCTTTAGATTCTTTTCTTAACTTATCGACTCTTTTCATACTCGCAGGATAATGCTTTACAAAATGTTGGCCAGCTAAGAAAGCATCCTAAAAGTATATTTAATAAAACAATAAAAGAGTGAAAAAAAGAGAAACTGGCAATATATAAATAGATGCAATACATAAGACACAATAATTATATTTACATCGTGATCAATAATTTTCACCATTTTTGCGAGATCGTCCTGGTATATCTTATTTGAAAAATATTGTGTTTCCAAAAGTGACCAATTTATCGATGCGCTCATTACACCTTCTGTAAATACAGGTGAAGCAGTTGACCATGACAAGCAAGGTACTAACGATATCGGTTTCGGCCAATTGGTAGCTGCTAAAGAAGCCATCTGTAAAAAGAGAACAACATATTTAGAGGTATTATAATATGAAAAGTATAATTTTACCAAAATTAAAACCAACATGTCCACCCATTGATAATCCAGTGAGACCTAATGGACCTAATCCTTGTTGTTCGCACCAATTCAACAAAACAATTGATTCCATTATCAGGCAGCCTCCCATAATAAAAATGTCACACACATTATGCAAACTAGAACGTCTAAAAGAAAGATTACATAATAAGGAGAAAAACTGCAGAATCTTAGCAAAATATTTGCGTGATTTCACTCTAACAAATCTTCTAATTAAGAATTTTATACGAACAAATCTTCCAATTAAGAATTCTTACATTTGATTATGTGGCTTTCTCAGACCATAAAATGGATTTTCCAACAATATTGAGGCTATTCCGGTTTCCTTGAGTAGTGGTTTAGCGATAAGATTTCTACGTCGCCAAAAAAACTAGTTAATAAGTAAAATATAAATATTTTGATAAGAATATATAGAATATCATACCATATTATACATTTCACAAAAAAAAAAAAAAAAAATTAGTACAATAAGGAAAGATATAATTAATATTTACATGATCTCCTGTTCCTGCAAGATGTAAACAAATTGGCTTTATTTTATGGGAACCCCATTTGGTTGGTAAAATCACTTGAAAATAGGCCATTTTGGTATTGTCTGGCATTATCCCTGGGAGATGTTTCTCAAGAGGTGATTCAAATTGACCTTCGATTATATGACAATCTGACCATACTTCATCCTGTCATATAGAACAAAGAGACCTATACATGTTATGATTCTTTGGATAATTATGAAATTAATATTATAGAAAAAAATGTTGAATACTTTTGTTATCTCTATTGGATAGTCAAATGGTATCATATTGTAGCACACTTCTCGATTTGATATGACTTTCCTAAATTCAAAAATCCTGTAACAAAATTGTCACATTTAGATATTGCGGATTGCAAATAATGACATGTCATAAATGTACCTCCTATACATGGAATAATATACAATTATTATTTTAATAAAATTTATGTTACTTATATGTGCTCTAGGCTCTAGGCTGTTGCATTTATTTTGCATATATAACGATTAGTCGTAATCTTTTTGCATTAATTACAAATATCAATTTAGATAATTAAACATTTGGTTGTAGAATTGATAGAAAAATATTAAGTAATCTATAAAGTATTTTTGTTAAATATTATATAATACAAAAAATATATTAAAATAATAATT
>NW_021850582.1:445428-453908 GCF_003651465.1 Formica exsecta
ATATTAAAATAATAATTACAATAATTATTGTAAAGTAAATAATTTTTTTAAATGTATTACATTATCGCGCATATATTTATTATTGTATTATTATCAAAGAATGGTCTAAAACATCTAAAACACACATCTACATAAAGATAATTTATTCATGACTAATTCAAGAAGTGAAGTATTCAACAAGTGACGTAAAATTAGGTTACATTCAGGATAGAGAATCAGGTTAGCCACTTACCTTTTTAGAATTTGAGGGTTGCCCCATCCCTTCGTGAAGAACTTCGTGAGCAATATGCTCCTGTAAACGGCGTCTAGACGGCTCGGAGGCATCGCGGTAAACAAGTCAGGGTAAGTTATTGGCCACTACGTCGTCGTCATCCGATATTTTTGTGCATTGTATACAGGGAATCGAACGATCGCGCATACGTCGGTTTATTCACATATCTTTTTTTTTTTTCAGATTTTGACTGTTTCACGGCCGTGAAAGCCTTTATGCAACGGTGGTTAATAATGTGCTTGAGTGATGTGTAAACGCGGGTATTCCACGGGTATTCCAATCGCGATGTACGATTATGGATTTTGCGCGCAAAGACCAATCAAAAGGCAAATGGAGCATCAGGCGATAAGCGCCAACGACACTCTGATTCCAAGGCCACGCATCTTTGCGCGTAAGTACGAATTACTCGGTTCTTGCGCACAGAGAGAACGCGACAAGGCGTTTAAAATATAAATATAAAAAATAATATTAAATAATAATTATTGTAAAGTAAGCAATCTCCTAAAATGTATATTTCCCAGATTTTGACTGTTTCACGGCCGTGAAAGCCTTTATGCAACGGTGGTTAATAATGTGCTTGAGTGATGTGTAAACGCGGGTATTCCACGGGTATTCCAATCGCGATGTACGATTATGGATTTTGCGCGCAAAGACCAATCAAAAGGCAAATGGAGCATCAGGCGATAAGCGCCAACGACACTCTGATTCCAAGGCCACGCATCTTTGCGCGTAAGTACGAATTACTCGGTTCTTGCGCACAGAGAGAACGCGACAAGGCGTTTAAAATATAAATATAAAAAATAATATTAAATAATAATTATTGTAAAGTAAGCAATCTCCTAAAATGTATATTTCCGGTAATAATAAGTATTAAATGTACTGTTTTTCTCCGGAAATAAATAAATGCGTTCACTTTGTCGCGTTTAGTGTGCAAGAGATTATTTCTTTTTATTTCTACTATTTTTTATATCCCGAGGTGATGGATATACATGTATTTTGATGTGTCGTGAACGTTACGAGCGATCGTAAGCCTGCGGCCTGCGAGTCTGCGGGCGATTAAATCGATCGTTTTCTTAATTAATGCACAGAATCAATTTTTTCGTTGCGACGTAGAACTGTAAAGACAGCGAGAGAACGATTCTAGATATCTAAATATTGTTGTAAAATATTCTTTTCTTCAACATTTTCTAATTGACCTTTTATTTAATTTCATGCATCAATATTGTCATCAATATACTCATCTGCCAAACAGTGATGCCAGAATGCCCACGCTAGCAACACGCAACCGTAATGGAGGGGATACGCACACAAGCAAAAACCGTGTACATGTAATGCGCAGAGCGTTTTGCGCATTACATGTACACGGTTTTCGCTTGTGTGCGTATCCCTTCCACTACGGTTGCGTGTTGCTAGCGTGGGCATTCTGGCATCACTGCTGCCAAATAACCTAGTCTAGACTAAATTGCCATGCGACAGTTAAATTTACTCTTATCCCTACATGCTATCTTAACATAAACAATGATATATAATACTATATGTAATATATTTATTTTAATATATGTATTGCTAATCACATTGCATTTATGAAAACTATAATAATCGTATATTTTTGCAAGAGAAAGAATGTGTCTGCCTTCTATTCTTCTTACTTGAGAATCACAAGAAAATCCGACACCTTTTGGGCAGATTTATTCTTCAGTTTTTCTAATTTTTCGGGACTAATTTTAGTTGATTTATCGAGAATCTTAAGAGTTTTCTTGTTCATATATTCTCGTATAAATCGTAGTCTCATAGCATAACGAAATACAAAGCTAAAATTATACATATAGGAAATAATCATTATACTATAAGAATATTATTATTATAGATGCAAGAGAGAGTTTAATGAAGATGTATGCTAAATAAATTTCGAGTGATTATTATATTCTGATTATCTGGTCGACACAAAGTCAGCTTTCGCGTTTCCGATAGATATCAGGAAATACATTATACACTTTATACTCACCAATATAACATCCATTGTAACCGTTGAAAAAAAGTTAGCGTGCTTCGCATACGCGGCATATCGATGTCCAGTAAATCGGCGACGAACAGTAATGACATTTTGAACATGTTACCATCATCGTCCAAACTCGTGATGCATCTCAGCATATGCTCCCATTCGGGCGTTATTTGTCGCAAATACGGTTTCACCCAAATTTTGATAAAGTCTCGCGCTCTTTGCTTAATCTCTTCCAGACTACCACGACAAAAATTGAACCTAAAGCACAATAAAATTAAATTTTGAAAAATGTAAAAATATATTCTAAATTTATTTTAAAACATGTAAAAAGCGAAAATTAGAGAAATTTTAAAGATTTTCCACTAATAAACGATCTCGTTATTTTATGATACTGCAAATTTGATGCGTGACAATGAACGCCGAAATACCGAAAAGTTTAGTCATCACTGTATTTATTGTACTTACTCGTCCTGGATACCGAGAGCGTATCCTATACTTCTCCATACATGGCAAAAGGCTATCATATCCTCATCAGTGGCGTGAATGCCAAATTTGTACGAGTAGAGCAAGAGCATTCCCATAAAAGCAAACTGCGTGGCGCTCATATCAGCTTGATTCAATCCTTTGGGTCTGATTATCAGATGAAGACAGCCGTTTTCTACTGTCGGATACGGGCAGGAAGAAAAGTCGTCGAGGATTATTTTTCTATCCGGGCACCATGGATTCGGGATTGTAGTGGCCGCATCGATCTCTTCGTAATCATATTCGCAGAGCTTTAATCGTATCGCGCGATGCATCTTACGCACGACTTGAATATCCTTGTGGGCCTGCGTGTCCTCATCCCAAAAATCTTCCATCATCCAATTTCTCACACGGCGAGCCGTGGATAAGTATCTTCAACGATATTCGGAAATTTATTAGTAAAAGCTCAACTTGTTGACAACAATTGAGCAAATATTAAACGAAACATTTAAATCCGATTTAGCTATTGCTTTGTATATCACCGAAATTGAAACAATCTTGTTGATGTATACATATAGAAAACATATCGCGAAAAAGAGAGAAAGAAAGAGAGAGGGAGAGGGGGAGGGAGAAGGAGAGGGAGATCATTATTATTCAAATTGTAAGAAATCTAGCGTATATTAACGAGAGTGACATTGTATTTATGGAGATCAATTGACATTGATAGTTTAGTCCAAAGTCCAGTCTTAACATAATCAATAAAAATCGATATAGGCTTAGCATCATTTGTTAATGGACATCTTGAAAATGATATCTAGAATGCAAATAATTTGTTACATAGCGAAAAACATATATCTAAGTTTAATAATAGATTAGACATCAAAATCGTAACAATTAAATTTTTAGAATAATATGAGTAAACAATTGGTTTAACATGATTAATTTATAAAAGTTAATAAAATCAAAGCAAATAAGCTTTTTTATATCTATTATTTGCGCGGAATATGTGTACGCAATGCGTCGCTAAAATTATATCAGATCCTGATTAGAGCCTTGAGAAATATAAAAAATTATTTATGTGAAATTTAAGCGTAACTGTTATACCAGAATCAAAATGCATTGCAATGATCGCAGGCATTTGAACTTTGTCACAAAATAGCAACCCATTTGCATTGCAGATATTATTTTCAATATGTAGATATCGAGATGTAGTGATCTTTAAAAATACATTATTCATCAAAATATGCTAGATTTTTTATAATTTGTATTATAATGTTTTTACCAATCATTTGATTCATCAATAATACTCGTAAAGTTCTTATGGAGAGATTTTATATACCTCCTAAAAGCTAAATATGACGTATGAGATTGTTGACTAAGAATCATTGGTTTAAGACCATCCGTAAAAGCGAATATCTCGAAGAGCGACAGCATGTTGGAAAAGATAATAGAGAAAATATGTTCTTGTGCAAATTTTTGTCCTCTCCGGAATTCGTTCATGTCCAACCAAAACGGTTTGTTTGTTGAACTTTGGCCGCAATCCCCGCGATACAGCGCTGCTGATACGAAGAATAATAAAGAATCTGGTAGATTTGGTACATAGATTTTCATATTTTCCGTTATATGTTTATATTGTTCTTCATTCGTCCATTCATCATAATTTTTCGGTTTTGCAGAATTTTGATCGACGATATGTTTCATATTTTTTACGAATTGTTCAATGTATTTAACAGCGTTTTTCGTCTCTGCAATTTCATAATGTTTACTTTTAGCTTCTTCATCCATATAGTCATCGATATTATTATTTCTCTGATTTGTTGGGTTTGCTATAATTTCATTCGTAATATTTTGAATATCTTCTAATTTTACATGATCCGTTTTGTTATTGTTCACATTTTCTATTTGTGCCTGTTCTATCCACTGAATACGGCTCACTTCCATCTTTTATCCTTCTTTAATGACTTGATGATTGATGGTAATTGCCCCGGTCAAGCCAATCTGTTCTAATATAATATAATATAATATAAATAATATAAGATAATCTCTTTATAGTATACGAAGTAATTAAAATTTAAAAAAATTGCATTGTACTATTAAATTCTGTCTACAGAAAATATATGTATATGCGTGTGTGCACTCTTTCTTTTGTTCTATATCTTTTCAATCCAGAAATTAAGATATATATTACGTAATAACAGTTGTAATCAAAATCTTATTGAAAAATGTTATTGTTTTTCGTAAAGAAGTTATTTATTTTATTTTATTTTTTTTATTTTAAAGTTATTTTTTGTATAAAGAACCAACGCGTCTCTTATTTTCAAAATCTTATGAAAAAAATGATTTTTTTAACTTTTGTTTCAAGAATGGATTGCGTTTTTTATTTTCAAAATAACATTTTTTGATAAGATTTCGATTACAATTGTTATGACAGAAAAAAAGAAGGAGAAGGTTGAGTTGGGAAGTTTGGAGAAATAAATCTTCAAGTGACGGGGAGGAACGTAAAATGACAAACTATGTTATATATATTTTTTTGTTCACGTTTTTGGATTTTTGATATATGCAAATAATAACACATGATAATTCATTAGTTGCGCAATTCATTGCAATATACTTATACCTATGGAATTAATCATTATATATCAGGTGATTGCATAAGTTCGTGCCCGATTTAAATATAAACTTCAATAGATTATATTTTAGAGATAACACTTTTATTAATCAATTATATAGTCTCCATTCTTTTCTACAATGGTTTTCCAACGATCTATAAGCTTGTCGATTCCATTTTATATATTAAAATAATTAAAAGCATTATTAAAATATTTTAAGAAAAATATAACAAGAGAGAGAAAAATATAGGAAGATAGAGTTTTTGTCCCATCATTTACAAGATATTAATTATTAAAATATTAAGATCCTTTAGTAGATCCGTTTAAATCCGATAACAGTTTCTTTGATTCTTCTTAAAGTTCTGCTTTCTTTTTCGAGTTATAATTTGACGCTTTATTTACAATATAGATTATTAATTTATTAAAAAGTACTCTTATGATGAATAATTTCAGAGCGTGTTGAAGTATAAATCTGTAATCATTAAAGTGCTATACAAATATGTAATGCATAAAATACATATTTATAATTTGCAAAAGCCGAATATAATGAGTATTATAAATTGTTATTTTATTGAATATGTATATATATATATATAATAAGAAAAAGTATGTTTACGAGATATTTAAGTGTATCCAGACTTTTGACACACCCTGTATATGTGATACACACACGCACACACATACTTGCAATTTTTTAATTGTCATAGGTAAGACAGTAAGTGTTGAAAAAGAAGTAGAGATAAATAAAAAGAGAAAGAGAGAGAATGGGAAGGGAAACAGTCGTATAAAAATAAAAAATTTATTTATCTGAAATATGAATAATTGAGAGATGTATATAAACGCGATATGTTTAGATCTAAAATTTAATAAGTCAAAAGCAATAAATATCTTCATTTTATAAGGCATATACATGAAAGGATAAAAAAGTTCGGTGACACATCTTGTCATGCGTTCCCATTCGGACGCAATATTCTTACATCGCAAAATCTTACAATTTATATAGCGTACGCTTTCATTTATAAAAAAGTAAAACTGCAAAATTCTTCGAATTTAAAAAAATTGCATTGTACTATTAAATTCTGTCTACAGAAAATATATGTATATGCGTGTGTGCACTCTTTCTTTTGTTCTATATCTTTTCAATCCAGAAATTAAGATATATATTACGTAATAACAGTTGTAATCAAAATCTTATTGAAAAATGTTATTGTTTTTCGTAAAGAAGTTATTTATTTTATTTTATTTTTTTTATTTTAAAGTTATTTTTTGTATAAAGAACCAACGCGTCTCTTATTTTCAAAATCTTATGAAAAAAATGATTTTTTTAACCATGTTATAAATTAAATTATTTCAATTAAATCACATTATCAATTTTTTAAACTTGTAAATTATTTATAAAATAGCGATGTTGATTAGATAACAGAAAATTGTTTAATAGATTCCATTCCTATATAAAACCAAAAATTTGATAATAATTTTTTAATATCCAGGATACTTTACATTTTAATAGATAAACTTTGAGAATATATAAAAACATCCAAGAGAAACAAGACAAAAATTGCGTAAATTCACAATCTTTTTTCTTATCTCTCTTGGATGTCTTTATATATTCTAAAGTAAATAAAAATTAGCCAAAATTACAAAAAGTGTTCTATATGGCTTCCTCCCATTCTAACGTATTTCCATGCAGGACGAATTAACGATTGTTGCACCTGCCATAATATCCCAGTATCATTTCTTATTTGTTTACAATGATAATAAAGATTTATTTACTATCGATTAAATGTATTTTTCTCGAAAACAGTTAGTTTTGGCGAAATGAAATAAGAGTATCTTTTTTTAGAAAATGATGTGGAAGATCTAAAAATATATTTAAAAATAAGAAAATTTACTAGCTTCAAAGTTAGAAAGTTTGTAAGTGGCCTGCCCCTGGTTCTCCAATGTAGTATTGAAAAATCTATCACGCTATTTTAAAGACCTTTATACTTAATATAAAAATAATTATTACACATTATTAAAATCTACAGAGTGATATAAAAGTTATTTAAGAAAAATGCTTCTCAAATTTTAACTTTAAAGACAAATATCTCGGTAGATATGCGTTGTAGAAAAAAATTTTATAACAGCTTATGGGGTTATTTTTACATGCTCTCGAGAGATTGCCCACATTTGTCCTAGAATATCCTGTATATATCTATTAAAAAATATAAAATATAAATCATTTTTAATAAAAAAATAATCTTACCAGGACGACAACAATGGTAACGATAAATACAATAATGATTGCCTTCATATTCGATTTCTGTTTCTTTAACGCGATGAAGACTAATTTGCGATCAAGTGGATACTGGGATATTCTAAAGATGTCCTGAGTTTTTATAGGTTGAGATATAATGACGCAACAAATATATATACATATATTCTATTCAATGTCTTTTTTCGTGCGCATCATAAAGTGGGGAAATACTCGGGAGTTACATATCCGTTATACCCCTCCAATACACATGTTATTATATAATAGTTGCTAATTTGAATAATAAATTGCAATAACGACAGAAAATGTATACACGTTTCTAAAATACACGAACGCTTTTAAATCTTCAAATTTTGTTATTAATATTCAATGACAAATGCTAATTCGGAGTTTGTTACTAATAATAAGTAACACTTGCATAAGCTATTAAAAAAATTTTTTCATTCTACAGAATTATTTGAAAAAGTCCGTTAATTGATTAAAATAGTTTTTAATGAAGAAATCCAAAGAGGAGAAATTAATTATATATTGTTAAAACTCAAAAAATTAATTATATTATTAAAATTTTTGACACTTTTAAAAGAAATTCATGTTATATAAATTAAGATTAATGAAATATTTGAGATTAATAAATATTGAATCTATTATTGCAATTGAATTGTATTTCTTGCGCATTAACATAAGACGAGAAATAACATAAGCAACGAGAAGAATTACATAAATTTTAGTTAGAAGAAACATAGATGAGCAGGTCATTAAAAAGTTACTAACGTGAAAGATGTATAATGTGACCCTGATTATTTAGTTATATACATGGGCGTCCGCAAGGGGGGCAAGGAGGGGCACATGCCCCCCCCCCCCTGGAAAATGAAAAAAAAATCA
>NW_021850582.1:453992-476795 GCF_003651465.1 Formica exsecta
AAAAAAATTTTAATTAAAAAAATTAAATTATTTTAAAAAACACAAAAAAACAAAAATCTTTTTCGATTTACATCTATCTTGACGCGGTGAGAAAGCTTTAATACTAAAAGATGTAAAAATATTTAAGTATACATTTTTAAAAATTGATCTGAAAATGATATGCCCCCCCCCCCTAGAAAAAATTCTGCGGACGCCCATGGTTATATAACGACAACATGTGATACAGCGGTAATAAAGAATATAAAATTGACATCATTTAATGACATCCATTGAGAAATGTCAGGTGTATACTTGAGCATTAATCTTGTTTTATTATTTTATGCGCATACTAAAATCGCGATATTTAGTTTTATTAAATGTAGAATTAATTACGTGGTCTTTCGAAGATTATTAAGCAAAATTTATATCCTGTAAATAAAACTTATGCGTGATGTTCTTCTCTTGATAATAAATATAAATCTTCATGTTTGTATCGTAATTATTCAAAATAAATGTTTTATCTAAAACTAAGTACCATCTATTGCGGAAATCACAAAAATATATATATATAATACAATCGGATATTCTTAGAATTATTGTGATTACGCTGATTAAAATATGCTCTCTTATTCTGAGAATAAATTTATAATAGATATGATTATACTACATCATCTTAGTTAATTTTATATAATTCCATGACGTGATTGACTTTCAATCGAGATAGGTGTCCTTCGCGCCATATATAAAAAGATTACCTCTAGCCAAGGTTTAACATTTTACTATCATAATAAGAAAAACATTAGTGGCGGTTTGTCAACAGATTCGAGCAGAAATTACAACATACTGTGTCACCAATTATGTTCACATTAAGCTTACATCCTGTTCGCAAAATCTGTTGTTGATATTCGATTGACAAAAATCAATGTCTTTTTTCGTGCGCATCATAAAGTGGAGAAATACTCTGGAGTTACATATCTGTTATACCCCTCCAATATACATGTTATTATATAATAGTTGCTAATTTGGATAATAAATTGCAATAACGACAGAAAATGTATGCACGTTTTTAAAATACACGAACGCTTTTAAATCTTCAAATTTTGTTATTAATATTTAATGACAAATGCTAATTCGGAGTTTGTTACTAATAATAAGTAACACTTGCATAAGGAAAGTCATCGGTGAGGTGTAACCTAATATGCATATTTACCAATATCAGGAAATGTTGGTAGCGCATAAATTTAGCCAAATATATCGCGGAAGATTCCACGGAATATCATTAGTTCAGACATCGTCTTAGTTTTCATACTATTATTTTTTATTCTTTGCCCATCACAGGTTCACTTTGTAGTTTCTGCTACACTTACATGCATTGATGCAAGTTTTGCGTTTTGTGCCCGTTGCCAGCGCGTGTAGAGGTGATACGCACACAACCGTGAACCGTATACATGCAATGCGCAGAACGTTCTGCTTACATGTACACAGTTCACGCTTGTGTGCGTATCGCCTCTACACGCGCTGACAGCGGGCACAAAACGCAGAACTTGCATCACTGCTTACATAGTGGTCCTGCGGGCAATATCCTATAACAGGATGTTGTACACATTGGTTATTCGTAACAGGTCATTCACATTTCTTTAAAAATGACCCAATGATCCAAAATTAACTATTTTATGCATCCTGTTCGCCAGAATTCCTGACAGTGGTCTTGAGAGCAGAGGATAGCGATGGTTGTGTGTTACAATTATTTCTTTCTTATCTTAAAATTAAATTTTTGTAAATTCTTTAAGCATGCTTGCAAAACTCTATCAGAGTTTGACAGAGTTTGACTCTACAGAAAATTATTAAAAAATTGAAGAAGTATGAATTTTTTATTTTATGACTATATAATTTTTTTTATTTTTGAAATCAGTAAAGAAAACTATTAAAGAGACTTGAAATAACGACTTTAACCGCTTTATGTATATAAAAAAAAATCTTATGAATCTTAAAATATTGTTTTTATTTATTTACGAATAAACATAAAGAACGATTTTTTCGCACATAATACTAGAATAGAAATGCTATAAAAAATTATAGTAATCCTTGTATTAATATTTGACAATTCATTTTTCAGAGACATTTTGTATCATTATGTCTATTGAATATTCAAAGTGATTGATTAAAATAATATCCAAAGCAATTGACTAAAATAATATATTATCTCACAATAATTATCTCACATTTATATCACTATTTTTGTAAAAAATTAAAACAACTATTTTGTAAAACTTAACTTTTGTTTTTTAGTTTAAATATGACAGTGTTTTTGTATTAAAATAACACTATTTTATATAAGTTTTTTTTTTTATAGCGAAAGGCGCTTGTGCGCGTGCACTTGGCGCCTTTTTCTCACTTTTTTTAAAAGAAGGTACTTTTTTAGCATAGGATTAACACAATTAACTCTGCACAATTAATAATACATATAGTTTGTATATCGTCATCTATTTACATCTATGGGGAGGCTATGCGTGTGTGAGTTTTTCCTCGTTATATTTTTTCACTTAAAAGCAAAATAAGGAATTAGATACTCACATCACATCGAGGACAAAACGTTGTTCTCAACGTTTACGATGAGCAACGCTACGATAAGAAACACATTCTGAATCGCGAAAAACCGCTTGTGTTTTTGTCACTATGTTTTTTAATAAATTGAAGTACGAGAGAATGCATCAGACAGGTGCATCTCGCATGCCGACTAACGTGCAACTCGTATTTCGTGCTGCGGGTATATTAAGTTTTGCATCGATCCATTCAATATCCAACATTTTGTCTAAGCGTGCGCAGTTCATAAGTTTAGACCGGTGAAACAAAAATACAATGTCATGATCTTGCGGGCTCTTTCAATATATGCCATGCATACTAAATTCTAATATGGTACTTAAAATGCGGGGTGATAAAGAGGTCATTGTGTGATCTTTTATCTCTTTCTATTGTAGGCCTTTTTTAGTGGTAGAATCACCATCAAAACTCGATGATGGTAGTGATGTCGACTATATATACATACACTAGTGCAAAAGTCTAAGAAGAAAAGAGACAAAGGTCACACAATGCCCCCCCCTTTGTATCTCCCGTTTACGGCAAGCTTATATGGGAAGGTGCGTTGCAGTATGTATAGAGTTTAGTGGCCATGCAAGATAATGCAAGATATGCGAGATAATCAGCTGATGCTGATGCGCGTAAAAATATAGCTATATATGTTTTCATTCATTGCAGTGAAACTGGATTATCGACATAGGCAAGACAATAATATAGGGATCTGTTAGAGCATTATGTACATAAAAATATTATCTATTGCGGAAATTTTTCTGTTAAAACTCCATTCAATAGAGATATTAAAGACAAATTTTGTTTTTATTTCTACATGTTTTATTCTTCGGGAGGATTAATAGTTTAGAAGAATATATAAAATATGCCATCTTTTTCTATATAATTAGTTATCTCGGAATTATTTTATTGTATGAAATATTAAGTGTAAAATAATTGTGATAAGAAGAAAAAGTATTTTCTCTCTCTCTCTCTCTCTCTCTCTCTCTCTCTCCGTTTTAAATTTGTTAAAATATTTGCCATGAAAGCATCTTTAACAGCAATGTCAGGACATTTTATATAGGAGAATTCACTTACCATGAAAACTACATGGGAAATCCTTGCTATTCACGTCTGGAAACGCGTTGCCGAGAATAATGAACCCTCGTACTGAACTCGATTTTTATATGTGAAAAGCTGTGAAAAGATCTTTCTCGTATTCAAGAAGAGTTAGAATGGCTTCTCTTTTCTCGACACTTTTATAGTGAGTTATAAAATACATATAACTGAAAGATTTAGACGAGAAATCAATACGTTGTGACTTCAAAAACAATTCACATTAAACTGATTCGTGTAAACTAATTGTAGACATCATATTATTGATTTATCAAAGGCGATAAGCAGCACTCTATAAATACAACTTTTAATTGTTGCACACAAGTTTTTTTTTAAATCAGTTCAGGTATTACTTCTCCAATTAGATTCCATCATTCTATTCTCGACTCTAATATTTTATTGTTAGCTGAAAAATCTTGCGACCCGACGTAATGAATCATTCTCATCTTCCATGTCGGTGCTTGTTGACGCGTTATCGAGACCGAGCAACTAGAAAATTGCTCGTATAATAGGTGGTTGATACAATACGAAGTAATGGGAACCATATAATACGCATGGGCGCAGATGAGACGTTATTTATGCATGAAAAACATTCATTCTACAGAACGTAGAATCAAAGCCTAAATTAATACTTCATAATCTTGTGTCACTATTTCTCAGTTATGTTGTAAAAGAACAGCGTGTGTGTGTGTGTGCGTGTTATTCGAACAAAAGAATCGAACAGAGAAAGAGAATCTCGAACAGATTATTTTATTATTCTATTATGTACATAATATTCTCTCATTATATCGTACCGATATAAAAAAATAAAGTTAAATATGCATTTAAAGTTGATATATAGAGTATAATTTTATTTATTTCCTAGAATGTGCTTGGACACACAATGCCCCCCCCTTTGTATCTCCCGTTTACGGCAAGCTTATATGGGAAGGTGCGTTGCAGTATGTATAGAGTTTAGTGGCCATGCAAGATAATGCAAGATATGCGAGATAATCAGCTGATGCTGATGCGCGTAAAAATATAGCTATATATGTTTTCATTCATTGCAGTGAAACTGGATTATCGACATAGGCAAGACAATAATATAGGGATCTGTTAGAGCATTATGTACATAAAAATATTATCTATTGCGGAAATTTTTCTGTTAAAACTCCATTCAATAGAGATATTAAAGACAAATTTTGTTTTTATTTCTACATGTTTTATTCTTCGGGAGGATTAATAGTTTAGAAGAATATATAAAATATGCCATCTTTTTCTATATAATTAGTTATCTCGGAATTATTTTATTGTATGAAATATTAAGTGTAAAATAATTGTGATAAGAAGAAAAAGTATTTTCTCTCTCTCTCTCTCTCTCTCTCTCTCTCTCTCTCTTTTTCTATTTATCTCGGAATTATTTTATTGTATGAAATATTAAGTGTAAAATAATTGTGATAAGAAGAAAAAGTATTTTCTCTCTCTCTCTCTCTCTCTCTCTCTCTCTCTCCGTTTTAAATTTGTTAAAATATTTGCCATGAAAGCATCTTTAACAGCAATGTCAGGACATTTTATATAGGAGAATTCACTTACCATGAAAACTACATGGGAAATCCTTGCTATTCACGTCTGGAAACGCGTTGCCGAGAATAATGAACCCTCGTACTGAACTCGATTTTTATATGTGAAAAGCTGTGAAAAGATCTTTCTCGTATTCAAGAAGAGTTAGAATGGCTTCTCTTTTCTCGACACTTTTATAGTGAGTTATAAAATACATATAACTGAAAGATTTAGACGAGAAATCAATACGTTGTGACTTCAAAAACAATTCACATTAAACTGATTCGTGTAAACTAATTGTAGACATCATATTATTGATTTATCAAAGGCGATAAGCAGCACTCTATAAATACAACTTTTAATTGTTGCACACAAGTTTTTTTTTAAATCAGTTCAGGTATTACTTCTCCAATTAGATTCCATCATTCTATTCTCGACTCTAATATTTTATTGTTAGCTGAAAAATCTTGCGACCCGACGTAATGAATCATTCTCATCTTCCATGTCGGTGCTTGTTGACGCGTTATCGAGACCGAGCAACTAGAAAATTGCTCGTATAATAGGTGGTTGATACAATACGAAGTAATGGGAACCATATAATACGCATGGGCGCAGATGAGACGTTATTTATGCATGAAAAACATTCATTCTACAGAACGTAGAATCAAAGCCTAAATTAATACTTCATAATCTTGTGTCACTATTTCTCAGTTATGTTGTAAAAGAACAGCGTGTGTGTGTGTGTGCGTGTTATTCGAACAAAAGAATCGAACAGAGAAAGAGAATCTCGAACAGATTATTTTATTATTCTATTATGTACATAATATTCTCTCATTATATCGTACCGATATAAAAAAATAAAGTTAAATATGCATTTAAAGTTGATATATAGAGTATAATTTTATTTATTTCCTAGAATGTGCTTTATGCAATATGTCGAATATTATACCGTAATTCTACTTTTGCTACTATTATTGTATGCTTTGTCTTCGAAAGTTATTTTTCAGCTTGCGTGTTTATAATTATCTCTTATACATGGATCAAATTTTTTCGGCCAATCCTGAATGCCTGCTGTCGCGTTGTGAAGAAATGAGCACCTGCTTCACAGAAGCTGCTCGTTGGAATATGCAACAGTGTAGGTAATATACCACGATGCGTTCAGTTGTGCTGCAGCTGAGATAACTATTGAGTCTGACAGAAATCAAACGAGTAATATTATCACGAAATTACCACTTTCGTGTAATAAGTTTTTCTTTATTTTCGTTTTAATATTATAAAACTTGAATATCAAAATTTTCAAACTATCTGTAATATTACGAGAAAATAAGATATTTTTTAAAATCGCTATAAAATAATTTCCATAAAAATATATAAAAAAATTTACATTCAAAATCGTAAAGCTTCAAATATATCTAGTTTGTGAACATAATATGGTCCATCTACAGAAAGATTCAAATGTTTGTGCGCTTGATCAGAGCGGATCGTAAATGCGGGAGGCGGGATACGAGGAGCCACGTGACCAAGCGCGTGTTCAACAGTAACAGCTGCACCGATGCAGTCCTTTCAATTCACGTTGAACCTTCGTCGAAGTAACATTGCGGCGATCGGATCAGCAAGCCGTATTATTCGATTGTTCGGAAATATTTTATCTTGATTTTTTAAGTGCCGCAAATTAATTCTACGTTCGACACGTACGATACGTTAATTCGGAACGTCGCAGAGATTATTTTACTTTTAACACATTTTCAAGTTAAAATGATAGAGTGCGAAATTATTGTCTGCGTTTAATATGTCGATGCGATAAAAATTATGAATACGTAATTTTCAAGAGAAGAAAGGTGATTGTAATCGGAGTGAAAAAATTTGGCGTAAGAATATATAGCTTTAAGAATAATGAATAATCGCAGAAAGTCGACTCACGGTCGATGCGTGATGCTGACAATTGCTATCATTGCGTACATGTTGGCTGTACTCTCTCTCTCTCTCTCTCTCTCTCTCTCTCTCTCTCTCCGTTTTAAATTTGTTAAAATATTTGCCATGAAAGCATCTTTAACAGCAATGTCAGGACATTTTATATAGGAGAATTCACTTACCATGAAAACTACATGGGAAATCCTTGCTATTCACGTCTGGAAACGCGTTGCCGAGAATAATGAACCCTCGTACTGAACTCGATTTTTATATGTGAAAAGCTGTGAAAAGATCTTTCTCGTATTCAAGAAGAGTTAGAATGGCTTCTCTTTTCTCGACACTTTTATAGTGAGTTATAAAATACATATAACTGAAAGATTTAGACGAGAAATCAATACGTTGTGACTTCAAAAACAATTCACATTAAACTGATTCGTGTAAACTAATTGTAGACATCATATTATTGATTTATCAAAGGCGATAAGCAGCACTCTATAAATACAACTTTTAATTGTTGCACACAAGTTTTTTTTTAAATCAGTTCAGGTATTACTTCTCCAATTAGATTCCATCATTCTATTCTCGACTCTAATATTTTATTGTTAGCTGAAAAATCTTGCGACCCGACGTAATGAATCATTCTCATCTTCCATGTCGGTGCTTGTTGACGCGTTATCGAGACCGAGCAACTAGAAAATTGCTCGTATAATAGGTGGTTGATACAATACGAAGTAATGGGAACCATATAATACGCATGGGCGCAGATGAGACGTTATTTATGCATGAAAAACATTCATTCTACAGAACGTAGAATCAAAGCCTAAATTAATACTTCATAATCTTGTGTCACTATTTCTCAGTTATGTTGTAAAAGAACAGCGTGTGTGTGTGTGTGCGTGTTATTCGAACAAAAGAATCGAACAGAGAAAGAGAATCTCGAACAGATTATTTTATTATTCTATTATGTACATAATATTCTCTCATTATATCGTACCGATATAAAAAAATAAAGTTAAATATGCATTTAAAGTTGATATATAGAGTATAATTTTATTTATTTCCTAGAATGTGCTTTATGCAATATGTCGAATATTATACCGTAATTCTACTTTTGCTACTATTATTGTATGCTTTGTCTTCGAAAGTTATTTTTCAGCTTGCGTGTTTATAATTATCTCTTATACATGGATCAAATTTTTTCGGCCAATCCTGAATGCCTGCTGTCGCGTTGTGAAGAAATGAGCACCTGCTTCACAGAAGCTGCTCGTTGGAATATGCAACAGTGTAGGTAATATACCACGATGCGTTCAGTTGTGCTGCAGCTGAGATAACTATTGAGTCTGACAGAAATCAAACGAGTAATATTATCACGAAATTACCACTTTCGTGTAATAAGTTTTTCTTTATTTTCGTTTTAATATTATAAAACTTGAATATCAAAATTTTCAAACTATCTGTAATATTACGAGAAAATAAGATATTTTTTAAAATCGCTATAAAATAATTTCCATAAAAATATATAAAAAAATTTACATTCAAAATCGTAAAGCTTCAAATATATCTAGTTTGTGAACATAATATGGTCCATCTACAGAAAGATTCAAATGTTTGTGCGCTTGATCAGAGCGGATCGTAAATGCGGGAGGCGGGATACGAGGAGCCACGTGACCAAGCGCGTGTTCAACAGTAACAGCTGCACCGATGCAGTCCTTTCAATTCACGTTGAACCTTCGTCGAAGTAACATTGCGGCGATCGGATCAGCAAGCCGTATTATTCGATTGTTCGGAAATATTTTATCTTGATTTTTTAAGTGCCGCAAATTAATTCTACGTTCGACACGTACGATACGTTAATTCGGAACGTCGCAGAGATTATTTTACTTTTAACACATTTTCAAGTTAAAATGATAGAGTGCGAAATTATTGTCTGCGTTTAATATGTCGATGCGATAAAAATTATGAATACGTAATTTTCAAGAGAAGAAAGGTGATTGTAATCGGAGTGAAAAAATTTGGCGTAAGAATATATAGCTTTAAGAATAATGAATAATCGCAGAAAGTCGACTCACGGTCGATGCGTGATGCTGACAATTGCTATCATTGCGTACATGTTGGCTGTATTTGTCAAGGTATGTGTGCACATAGTTTTTTTAGATTTATTTTCACATTTGTCTTGATTTTTCAAAACAATTTACTTATTAATGCAAAACGGAAGAGTGTCTAAATAAAAATTTACGAACAGAAGTAAATCAATAATTATTACTAACAATGAAAGTATGTTTAACTTCAACAAGTATCTATAGAAAAATTGGAGGTCGTCCAATCTCCATCGAGTTTGAGCAACGAAAGTTCTAGGATATAGTGTACGTTTGACAGAGAGCTGTATTTATCGAAATAGGATAAATTGTATAAAAAAAAAATTTGATCACATCGCTGTAATTCATCGGTAAGATATTCCAATAATATTAAATCGCTTTTGTATTTGAGTTAAATTAATTATCGTCATCGTCTTTAAAGAAGAAGGGAGAAATAGAGAGAGAGAGATAGTACAATCACATTTCATTGCTTAGAAATTCCCATATTATATGCCCTCGGATTTAGTGACTTTATTAAACAAAATATAGAACTAATTATTGGCTAAATACTTTTGTGAAAGCACAGTTAATAACGCAAAGATGAAGAAGAGCGACCAAGATAACAATCGTCATGCGAGAATTTCGAACGCTGATTTTATGATGATAATTATTATTACCCGATTCATCTTGAAATATCGCCGACAGATAAGATCGGTTCTCACATGCGAGCGCATCTTTGTAATGTACAGAATATATAAGCATGAATAAAGATAGATGAGAGAGCACGAGGGTTGAGCCGAAAATATCAAAGTTACGAACATTTAGACGATACATATACATATGAACAAGATATGATGCGTAGCAATCGAGAATACTACGATTATCAAAATTACATATTTTATTATTTTGTCTTTATTTATGCTTATGAAAGAAAGAAAAATATTTCACATAAAAATATTCTAGAATTAAACATTTTATAAAAAAATTAATTTGTAAAAAATTAAATTTAAAAACACTTTTTTGTTATTTATATAAATTAGGTTTTGAACTAACAGATCTTAAATCTTATGAATTATAAAAAAAAAACTCTCTGTTATTAGATACCCTATAAAGATTTTATTTAAATAATAAAAATTATTACATTATAATTATTTCGTTTTTTTTTTATATGTGAGATTTATAAAGATTAATCATTTTAATTTTAATTAGTTAACATTTGATCAAATTATATATATCGCGTATCGATATAACATTGTATCTTGTTACATATTTTGCATCGGACTGTAAAACACTCGGCATGCGTATTCAAAGAGTTGAACGCACGAACACAAAGCACGAGCAGAGTGCATATGTCGTTTGCAACTTGTGTTTGTGTTGGGGGCCCATGCCGCATTATACAGCACGCATTCGTCTGGCATGTTAGTCGGCGGGTTATTCGGTTCACTGGGGTACGTCGTGCTTTATGAGGCTCATTAGTATGCCATGGGAACCCGGAGACGGCGGTTCCGCTGGCGATGCGATTTTCGCGATGATCTTCGTCGGGCCTGACTCGCGCTCTTTTACGCCCTCGCAAGGAACGTTCAGGTGTGCATTATAGGAAATAGAGGGTCGCGCACACACACACAAGGATATATCGGCGTCGCAGACGCAAGGAAAAACAGCGTTGTGTTACAACGTAACATCACGTACAATTATCTTAAATACGATATGCTACATGTATCGGCAATTTGGGTATATCGGCAAATTACGGTATCGATACGGCGTGGCCGCAGTCTAACAGGTGAAAACAGAAAGAAAGTACATGTTTACGAAACGGTACTTTGTAACGTACTCATACACATAGTTTCACGAAAGAGAGTGTGATGTATTCGCGTTGCAAGTCGAATTACGCGAGATGGGACAATAAAGGAAAGATAAAGGAAAGAGGGAGAGAAGAACATACGCATGCCCGATTGTAGAGACGCGGAATTTCAGAGGAAGGATGTAGAATTCTAGCTAAAGTTTCACACATGTATTTTCGTATTGTTGTGAATTATTGACGTGGAAGAACTTGTCAGTCCGAATGGCGCCTTGGCGCGCTGCAAACTGCCTGAAATGTACCTTGTTTACGCGGGTGATTGGTGAGGTCTCGGAGGGTACCGGATCTCATTAGCATTGTAAGAGAACTCGAGAAGCTACGACGATTTCCTTCGCGGTACAATTGTCGCGATATTGCCAGTTATGTTTGAACGAATGTGAGACATTCGTTCCCTGAATAACGAACGTAATTAACATAATTATATTTGCACAATCGTGTCTTTTAATTATTATCCATTTTTCTACGCAATATTTTACATTCGGTAGCTATGAGTTTATCATTTTTGTTCCATTTTCATTTCGATAGTAAACAAAGGTCTGATGCGCACTTTATTCGCGATGTCGAAGCAGTTACAAGAGTATGCTCTTACCTCTCCCCCATCCAGGTGCGCGGTAACCTTCGTCGACCCACGGAATATATAGGTGGAGGGCAGGGTGTTCGTGGAACAATAGGGTGCGTAGTGGTCAAAGATAATTATCGCGGTTCTCGAGGCAGCTGCGACTCTGTGGGTTAACCCTCAGGGTAACCCCGGTGTCTTCCTCCGGGAAGTAGAACCGACCGTTGTGTGCTGTGTGCTCGACCGAGGAAGTCAGGCACACATATTGTACATACTAAGGGGAGAACCCAGTCTAGCGTGACTCCGCGGGTTGCTGCCTGTTGCAACTTTGACGGTACCCTCCTCCGAATATCTCGAGGCTTTGCGGTTTGTTCGAGTTCGTTGAAAGCTTCCTGTCGGAAATAACACAAGAAAGTAGCAAACGTATAAAAGAACTATGAATATATAATAGAATATATGCAAAATATTACGTATCCTCAATTTTTGACGATTCTTGATTGTGAATATACTTATATAATATATATTTTAAAATTTATTGTGTATATATTTTATACGCACATCTAATTATTGCTATTTTCTAATCTTTGATATATAGTTTCATCTTTTACATGATGTTACACAAAAGTGAAAATATGATATTTAAGGCGAATTTAATAAATATTTCATGTTTAATATTGATAGAGCAGAAATCGAAAAGATTCAATCCATCGTAGAGTAAGCGCATCGACGATGGGTTTGAATGAAATATCTTATCCTATAATAACGTTTGGAACGTGTCTCCGTTCGGCTTCGAAATTACAGCAATTTTTCTCTCGTGCGCAAGGTATCCGCCTCTTCCGGTGACAAATGGAAGTAGGCCACGTTCCCTCAGGTGAGCCGACGAGGATAAAAATCCAACCCTGACGCGATCCTATATATACATACCTATATAATATACATACGGGAATCTTTTCATATTCAAAAAAAAAAAAAAAAAATCTTTGCTAATTTTTCTCATGGTCTTAGAAACGCAACAGAGTACTACAATTACTTACAAATTTAGCGAAAATGATTTTCAAAGTTGTTTTCGGACATTGATGATGATTTTGTTATTTTTGCTACTGTTTTTCATATTCAAAAAAAAAAAAAAAAATCTTTGCTAATTATTCTCATGGTCGTAGAAACGCAACAGAGTACTACAATTACTTACAAATTTAGCGAAAATGATTTTCAAAGTTGTTTTCGGACATTGATGATGATTTTGTTATTTTTGCTACTGTTTAATTAAATTAAATTTTTTTTAAATATCATTTATTTTGCAAACACGCCATGAACGAAAAAACTTGAATGAAAGAAGACCAATGTCCAATTTTCGTTAAATCATGCGAGTTTTATATCGTGTCGCACGTGCATTCATCGATCAGCATTGAAATTTATCGGCATCAATGTGTCTATGAAAAAAAAAAAAGGAAAACAAAAATGGGACACAAAAGGGACAGCAATTACCGTTTCCGTTTCGTTCTTCCATTCCGGAAGTTTCTATTCATACTCGTCACACTGTGAACGCAACATTACTTCCGTCATCATCGTTACGGATCGTTTGCCGACACCGCCGTTCGATTTGTCATCGGATTAAATCGATGCATCGCGGTTGTATCGCGAAAAATATCTTTATGTTATATATAAGGCAAGTGAATTCTATTCTTCTTTCTCGTTTACTCTCGTCTAGCCCCCCGGAAATTCTAATATCGACATACCGCGAATTTTTTATGACGATCACGTTTCTCTACGGTGCATAATCGTTGGTTTACGATATGCTCGCGGTTAGTAGAAAATCGGCGGGAGAAAGATTGGAAATCGCCAAAGGCAATTCTTAACATCCAAAGATATTCTTAACATGATGCAAATCCTTTTTTTTCTCTCTCTCTCTCTCTCTCTCTCTCTGTCTCTTTCTCTCTTGTATTGTTCGAGCGGGATGTTGACATTTCGAAAGCGATTACTCGTCGACTCGTCCCGAACACAAGAACATTCTGCGGTTTCTGCGAACAAACTTTTTTCCGATCGATAAATCTTGCCCAGGCAAAATCGCGTCTTCACGATTGCTACGAGACGTTCGAGGGTATATATCTTCGTCGAAGAATGTGACGTGCCTCCCACTTCGAGCAATTACCTAGAAGAAGCTTCGGAGATCGATATTCTTTGCCTCGTTGATGCTATTCTCAAAGTATTCTCGCCGCAAATTTAACGTCAAATATAGTTGCTCGGTTCATAACTCACTTCGGTACTGTGAATGCAATTTTCCGTGTATTAAAATTCTATTGAGCTAAAGTATAAAACAAGCTTCTTCATTTATATTTATTTTTAATATTCTTTTATATTTTCGAAGATTAATTTGTTGACAGCTGCTTGATGTTCAATGGCTCATTATTATTCAATTCGCTAACTTAATAAAGTGATTATCGGCTTCGAAGGGTCGCAACCCTTAACTAGCTAGGTTTGCCACAACCGTAAATTGACAGCAGGCATCCTTACATGTAAATGTGACGGCTCGTGTTACGTCTAAGATGAGGTGACGGGCGTTTTATTGAACTGTTGGGAAAATAATGCATATTTTCTCAAAGAGCAACTTTGTATTATTAATCATGCATAAATACATAAGAAATTGACAATATTTTTCATTTGGGCGAGAGAAATCAAAAGTCGCATAATACAAGATTTTACTTTAAATCACGAAAAAAATGTCTCTTGATAAAATTATCTTTTCTGTAAAATCGCAGATTCATAAAACGAATGTGCAAGTCGAAGGATGCACGTAAAATTAAGATTAAAAATTATACTCTCTCTATGTAATAGGAAGCTTAATGATGTTAACGCTGATAGCATGTGTATGGAAGGAGGATAAATAAGGTAAAGGGTTTTGAATTAAGGTCTGGTGCTAATGATTCGCATGATGCGTGATGACTGTCGGCGCGTGCCGCACGAAACAGCTGCCAACAGCTGCTCTTAAAAGGGATCGTTTCTCTCGGTCTTCTTATTTTTACCTGTCGCTTTTGTGGTCGAGCGACGCATCCGCGTCTCTAACATATATATGTTATAGAGAAATATTTTTTTCCGAAACAAATCTTTTTAAAAATTTAGCTATAATTAAAACCCCTATCTCTTTTGAAACGTTGGATGCAGAGATAATATGAGTTTAAAGGTAATCAAAATTTCATTATTCGTTTTCTAAGTTTATCGACTGATGGATCAATAAATTCTCTCTATACTAAAAGAAATTCGAGAACTAAATGAGTTTATATGTCAAATCTTTTTGCGTATTAATGTTAAATTGCTAGAGAAAAAATGAATTATATTATTTGACTGCTATGTGGATTAAACATATATAAAAAACATTTTAATAATATTATTCAATAAATAGAAACAATTTTAAATGGAGAAATTACTTTTTTCGGGAAAATTAATCGGCGAAAGTATAGCGGGATATATCCTAACGTATTAAGAGCAGCATTTTATGCGTGAGAGAGTACGGGGGTTCATATATCGCGTCTCGATCTGGCCAAAGTAGGCGGAAGAAAGGCGCAAGGTGTTCTCCCGCAGTCAGGTGGCCGCCTTCTTCTGTGCACCTGTTGTTGGACGGTCAAACCTGCATTTCATCAAGTCTGATTAGAAGAGCAAAAAGATAATGGTCGGAGGTCGATGATGCACAATTCCTAGTCCATCCATAGTATAATCCATTTGACATTACACAATATACTCAATTGCAGAAAAAATAGACACACATCGTCCATAGCTTTACACTATTCAGAGATATACATTATATATGTCAAAAAATAAAATGACTATATAGAACGATTAATAAGATTGTTTAGTAAAAGAATAAGTTAACCGCGCGTTGGTTGGCCATTGGTTACCTGTCGGTAGTAACCCCTATTAATTATATGCAATTAAGAAATAATTATGAAATTTTATGGACCGGTCGTTCAACTCTTGATTTTGTATCGTGACTTCGCTTCCTGAGATGCCTAAGAAGATATTTCAAATTAAAACGTTATGCGGTTAATAATTATAGGTTCACGCTGTAATTTGAGAATCTGATTTCTCGAGTGATTTCTCCAAATTAAAAATATTAAATAAATTTTACAAAAATATATATTATTGTTAGGGCCAATCGATCTTAGACAAGAATGTTTCTCTTTCATGAAAGATACAAAATATAATTAAACGTAAAATACGCAATTTTTTTACAGTGATATGTAAGCACGTTACTTGTATAAAGAATTTATTTATCAATCTGGATGCATACATAGTACATCTTTAATTGTCCACGAATATTATTCAGAAGATCGTCCGGAATCGATTGCGCAAACAGTTTTCGAATCGCTTCTGGAATCCGATCTCAAAGATTACAACATATCCTCGACGAGCCTTACGTCTGTTGTTGATTCAGACTCAGGACTACTATACTAACCATCTGCCGCTCTGTACGATTCCAGACGGGCGAAGGCAAGCCTCACATCAGGCACCACCGGGACGGCTCGCACTGCAGCAGATGCGGTCCAGGCTGGGGCGTGATTAGCCGCTGCGCCCGCGGCCGCGACACCGTGTGCGGAAAGTGTCCCGCCGGCACGTACAGCCCGCATCACGGCACGCAGCCCTGCTGGAACTGCGCCAGATGCGGCCCGGGTTTGTACGAGGCGCATCCGTGTACCACGCGCACCGACACCGTCTGCGACTCCTGTCATCGCCCGACGCCGGACAATCCCGATTATCGGCGCAAGTGCGAGGGTCGCGCGAGGTTCTTCCTCGCACCGGAGGATGCTCGGAGCACCGCCGAGGAGAGCGTGCTGGTGAACGAACCGGCGTACCGTTTCCAGCTCAACGACAGGGAGCAGATACTCGAGAGAGACGTGGAGGCCATCCTGAGGGACAAATCGGCCGCTCGATCGGAGGATCTATCGAGAATCTAATTACCATGCGAATATTGATCCTGAATAAAATTGTATTCTTTGTCCATCGCGGACAAGACGGAAACAAAAGGTTTTTGCAACAGTATTACTCAGTTGTTACAAGATTCTCGGAAGGTTGAACTAGGATACTCAAGAAATAAGCGGATCACGCAGAGTATAAAATCCGAAGAGTATAGATCCGAAAATAGAGGATTAGAGGAATAATGTATGTATGTTCGATATCCATCTTTTTTAATACTAGTCAATTAATATTTAAGAGAATTGATATTGACTGAGAAGTAGCGTACGATCTCGGTACAATGTACGGTTTGCATTCAATTGGAAATTTATTATTTTCTGTCTCTCGTTCATTCATTATACACACACAGAGGAATTCCGATCATTCTGCATCGTACAATGCAGCACAAATGGAAAACACTCTCTATATGCAAAGTATAATTAGCATATAAAAAAATTTCTTTCCTCTTATGTACGAGTAAACGGTTATACTTTCAATATTTAGATCTACGTTATATGTCATAATGAGATGAATATTTAATGTAATTCAATATTATCTGTGTGTGGGCGCTATAGATTATTTTGCAACATCTGTATCGAAATTTTTACATACAGCCATTCTTGAATTTTAGGATATATTTTCACGAAAATTTTCGTGATTACATTTTTACGTGCATTTGAATATATAAATATTGCACATGTCATATATATATATGCATAGATTAAACTCGCTGTTACCATTGACTGACGAGAAGGTCGTACGCTTATAACTAATCGATATATTCGAATCCACGTAAATGCGGTCTTTCGAATTTCATTTGGAATTAGTACGACGCGTAATGGCAGATGTCAAGTCGCATTTAGTCCTTGATTGCTATTTTCCACTTTATCGAAAAGCATTTTGGTGTCCGTGGTTACGAATTCGATATTCCTGCCAAATATTCGGCATGTTTTTTGGATCGATCACGCAGATGCGAGCGGTTTAAAGATACGAGCGAGCGCTGCAAATTATGTCTGTGTTGCTAGATCAATATGGCCGTTTACATTTTTTAACATTATTTATACATATACAGTTCTGCTTACGGATATAGATCTCTCTGTATATTACACACAAACTTGCGGTGTGAACAAACTTCGATGTTACATTTCCAAAGACCTTTCGATATCATTATGCTCTTATTTCGTTAGATAGGTATAATATGCACACATCTAATCGATACGCACGTATATTCCAATTTTAAGGATAGATCGGGATTGCCTCGTTGCATATACGGCTTTTTTTTACTCGAGAGAACTAATTATAGATATCGATAAACGAGAACGTGCCAAGTTTGATACGTTTAAGGTGAAAGTTTCGTCGACACGTGTCCTCGTTTGATTTCATTGGATAATATAATGTCGGTTCTCAACAGCGCGTTAAGCTTCCAGAAATAATTTTCTCTCAAAACGAGAACGCTGTGGGCCACTTATCAAAAATAGAGAAGCCAAAGTATATCTATCTTATCTTTTGACTTTCATCCTTTTAATGGTATGTCACGATTGGTCCACATAATCCATGTAGCAGTGTAATATTTAAAATGAAGGATAAAACAAATAAGAGGAAATTATAAATAAACTATTTACATACGCAAGATATTCCAATAAGTATCTTACGAACAAATATATTTTCGCAACCAGACATATATCGTTTCTTTTTTATTTATTTGACGATATTTATACTTAATAGCAATTCGATGTTGAATTATATCTCATTAGTTAATCCTTTCAAGTGTCGCGCAATTGATAAAACTGATAGGACTAGCAATTCGGCTATTCGGAATTGAGTTGACTCTGATATCGTTATACAGTGGCTCGCATTCTTAGCGTGCATTTAAAGTTAAACGTGACTCGATTTTATCTCTATATATTTTCGTTTTTATACATAAATGTGAAATTTCAGACTAGACGATTGTATTTAACATTGAGTGAAACGACAAATACAAATGAGATTATACAAGCCAACATGGCTTATTGTCTAAATCTAGATATGTTGATAAGATAATTTACACGCGGATTTCGCCTACGAGACGATACATTGTCCTGCCCGATATCACAGAAAATACTCGAATAACATCAATATCGATCGTATCCATTGCTGTATCTGTATATCTAATCAAATATTTTGTGTGTTAATTACCGCGTCTCTCGAATCATGATACGTTCGTTATTTCATATATTAGCAAATTTCATAGTCAAATAAACACATGTATGCGTAACTAATAATTGAATGCCAAGTTACACGCAATTGGATAGATCAGCCAGATGCGGCAAATTATAACGCTATGAAAGAAATGTATCAAATAATACTATTAATTTATCTTGATACTACACTTTTATGAGTAAGTTGTTTGTAAATATGTCATAATGAAACACTATCTAAACATTTCTATCGCTTTATTCATCATACCATTTCGATCCTTTATCGTATATTTAATTGTTACGTTCGTATGGAGATACATTTTTCAGGGACATAACTTTGGAAAAGTTCATTCAATAAACAGTAAACATAGGACGCGTTTCTTGAATAGAGATTGTGGCCCCTTTAATATAGTTGCTTGTACTTTCATGTTACAACACTGATCACAATAAATCAACGTTCGCAATAACTTTGACGATTAAGTAAAACGAAGCGACACCATCGAATATGTTTGAATAAATGGAGGCAATTGTCGGACTAATGAGAGAATCGAGAGAGTCAAACAGATATAAAATAAATCGGTGATTTTCTCTTCACTCCGAGAGGAAGAAAGAACGTTTATAGGATATGTGATGGGAATCGTTAGAATCATACTTGGAAGAGAAAGAAAAATGTAAACAAATGTACGCGCTATGGGAGACTAAAAATTGCTTTCGCATAACGAGATTAAAATACATATTTTGAACTTTCTTAAAGTTGTCTTAAAGCTTTTTCAAGCTCGGAATTTGAAGGATCGAAGGGTGAATTTGTAATAAAAAAAGTAAGTATATTCGAACAATGTATATAGTTAGAACAAAAAAAAAAAAATCCGTTACACAATATTCGCTGCGAGAACGCCAAGAGAAATAACAGCCAAACTCAGCTGGAGATCAAGATCAATGTACGTCCATTAATTCTAATTCGAGTTTAAAATCACGGCGGTCAGGAGCCAACAACAGCCACGATACAATTCATGCGTATGCTATACGAAGAAATAAATACAATCTCGATAATTATAAAAGAACGAAAAATCGAAATCTACCACGAATATCATCATACGATACATCCGGCTCGTTCTTCACAGATAATTACTCTTCTACTCGCCGACTGTTTTTTTTTCTTTTCTTTTTTTGGAAGGCAGGGAAGTTGGTTCACAATAGAGAGGGTCTACTGTTAAATTCCTACAATTCCTTTAAATTTCTCCTTTAAATCTGTACACGATTAGACCGCAATGAAGAGGAGACAACGACAGAGGATGACCACGCGAGAAGATATTTCGTGGGACACGCGAAAAACACTCCCTTTAATTTCTCTCGCGATCAAAGAAAAAAATATTCTTAAGATATTATACATTCGAATATCCGAATGTTGAAATATCCCGATGATATCGCGAAATAATCTTGAAATAGAAGGAGATAGGCTCTACAACAATTTAATGCAATAAAACGCGCATAAAAGCTTAGGAAGTTTTTGATATTACGTCGCTTTCTGCATCTGACTTTGCGAGTATATTCAGTTGGCCAACTAATCCCGTAAATTCTACAGTAGGCGTAACAATGAAAATTACACGAGTAGTACCATTCGAGATATTCGAATTACGAATATTCGATTGTACGTTGCATTCGAATATCGAATCGTACCGACATTGATTGCTTCGATCGCCGGTTGATCGGATCGCATCGCTGTATAATAATCTAACAACTGTGTATCGTCACACACATTTCTCTCTTAATACATAATCCGTATATTTATAATATATATGAAGGTATGTATATATATTTATATTGTATATATATTAACGTAACTTTCATTTGAATGTGAAACGGCCCGCACACGATTCATCAATTCGCATAATTTTTTTGCATAATGTTTATCTAATGTGATTTGATTTTAACATTGCTAACAGCTTCAACTTCATTCATTCGTGTACGCAATAATCTTTTAAAGCATCGAATCATGTGCGAGTTTTTAAATCTAAGCGCAAAACATATTTTCATCTCTATATTATAATAAACGAGCATGAACGTGAAGATAAAAAGATATCATTATTATAAATCTCGTTGGTTGTCTTAAAACATAATTTTACCGAACATCATATAATCTTCCTCGCAAATCCATGACTGGTAATCAATAGTGGCGGTCGAGGGTTCACGTCAATCAGTTTGTTTATTTTTTTTTTATTCATAATTTTCGGAAGATCAAGTCTCGATAAAATGACAAACTTATACTATGAGATTCGTTAAAAAAAGTCGCGTGCAATATATATATAGAAGATTGATAAAAATTACAAAATGTTTTATAATTAGTACATTATTAGATTATATATATATATAATTTGTATAACATTGTAAAAAAACTATGAATGAAAAATATACATCACATCGACATACATACAATATAAATTATAAAATCTGCATATATTACATATACATTTAAAAAAAAAGACAAAAGATCTGTTAACGACACCATACAATAAATTGTTACACCGACAATAATTTATATTTCTAGATGTGTTTTACGTCGGTGCGCCAGTGCTATTAAAGCGTTGATTAAATTTTGTAGCAAAGTACATATTATATAGAATTTATAGATTAAGAAAAACATGATTCTTTTATAACAGCTTTTGAAATATTAATCACAGGAATGAAAAGAGAGAAAATGTAAAACGCCCTTACTTTTTTTACATTAACTTATGATTCAGCAATAATTACACGATAAAAGAACCTAACAGTAAAATATTCAAATCCTGTCGCGTATTGTAAAATAATAATAATCGTAGAAAAGGGAAAAAGATAATAATATAATAAAATTCCATTATGCACAATAAATCAAGAAGTAAAAGAAAAACTGATAGCGCCGTGTTCTCTCGACCAATACTAGCCAAAATATGTGACTAATATATATAATTTAAGAAAAAAAGGAGGAATATAATAAGGACTTAGAAACATGGGGAAAGGGGGGATTTACACACTACAATTGAATATAAAAAATATTCTTACTTCCCTGAAAAAAATAAGACATAAATGGAGAGTAAGAAAAAAATTTGAGCTTGTATGGCTACAAATAATGCAACCTATGTATCTCTCGTAAATGTTTATAGCCATTTGTAATTAATTCAAATTTTATATGTACAATTGTATATAAAGCTTTATAAAGATCGGTAATATCTCACTGATCATTATAAAGCGATATTTAAATCATATTTAGAGCTGCTCTTTCCATTGTTAATATTATAAAACGCATTTCGCAAAACACACTTCAAATATTACCTGTACAGAGTATATACTCTATTGAAATATACATCTAACGTAAAATTCTCAAAATAAGTAAACATACTTCTACAACTACAAATCATTAATGTGTGATTTAGATTTCAATTAATAACATACTAAGATTATAACATACCTCCCATTGGAATCATTTTGTAAACATAAAAATGACCAGCCATGGATTTATAATATATCAATATCAATATTATATAGAAAATCTAGAATATTATTCAAAATCAAGATTAGAATAGGGCGCAATTAAATATAAATTCTACTAATTATACAATAATTAATTTGCAGCTGTTAAATATAAGGATATATCTATCTGATAAACAGCTAATATTATACAACTACTGTCATTGTGCCCAAATCTACTCTCGCTCACGCGACGATCTCATAGCGAAATATCGATGCGAATAATCCGTGAATCTAAACGGAACTTATGACGCATGGATACGAAATGATGTAACAAAGAGACATTCACATACAGAGAGATGTTCTAATCTCAAGGATCTGATCTTAATGACTCGCCGATGTTAAGAGTTATATAAATCGTAACGATATAGAGGTAAATATGTATTATAAAATTAAATAAAAAAAAAAAAAAAAACATTCTTTGTTTCTATAATGTGGCAATGTTTGTGAATTTACTCGCAAGGATATCAATCCTCACGATATCTTCTTCATTCGAAGGAATTAATGAAATTTAATTCAAAAACATGCACGTTGCTAAGAAGCTTGCCATACAAGTGCAATTTAAGCAGATATATATATATA
>NW_021850582.1:476851-491015 GCF_003651465.1 Formica exsecta
AAAAAAAACATTCTTTGTTTCTATAATGTGGCTCGAGAGTCTATAATACATATATAATCATAACTATAAAATATCTAGTTTTTTTTCTTCTCTGTTTCACTTTTTCTCATTTCATTTGCATAAATTGTATAGATTGTAATATAAGGTATAGATCCATATAAAACAAATCTACACATATCTTCAATTATGAGATAATACTGTTTATCATAGCCAGCTTATATATATGTTGTTTTTTCTTTCTGTACGTGACTGATTTCGATAATTCTGATTGAGATATATGTCTCTTCGATAAAACAATATATAGTGACACAAAACTACCTACACAAAGATATAGATTTCATACAAGAGCGTTATGAGTGTAAGCTTGGGTACAACGCAAATGTGTCTTAATAAATAGTCATCAGTATCTTTTTAAACGATGCGCGAGAATGACATCCTCTTTCGATAATGATATGTCCTCTCACGACACAGTACTAATTTCTCGATGACATTTACGCCTGCTAGGCCGTTTAAAATTGGTCCACCAGCAGGTCACAGATCTCTACCGACATTGATTCTTTACTTGAACGTACTGTTAAACGAAACATCTACAAGTGAAAATGTACAATTAAATGAAATTCATATATGCACACAATTTCATCACAAGTTTGAATCTTTCAAGAGTTTGACAAGTTACCTGGGCTTGCTTATTAGGCTCAAGACGCAACAGGCAACCCACTTGCTGCGCTCTCATATGAACGATACCGGCGCAGACAAAGTTATCAGGATTCGGGTCGATACCGTCAAGCAACTGCATTCCAAAACCTTGTAATTTTGTACGTACTTGTGCTAAATCCATCGGTTGCTGCGCTTTGAAAATCTTTTGCGATCGTTGTTGATTCGCCCTGAAAACAAATTTAACGTTCGATAAACCAATCTAAATTGATTCCACTTCTTTTTTTAACTAAGTATATTGTACTTATACTTCATACCCGCCAAGATTTTTCCATCTTGCGAAGAATGATTCCCCATTCATCTCCGTCGGTTCGAAAAACTTGTTAATTGTTAATGGTAACTTCATTGTGATTTTTTGTGGCACGTTATTATAAATGAAAGAGATAATCATGCTCGGCGCATCTGCGAATAAAAAAAAAAAGTATGAATACTATAAATAATATTATACTATAAACTACTGATTATTAGAGATCTGCAAAAATGTCAAAGTAATATACCATTAAAGTCATCGATGCATTCTGCATTGATCATTTGCTGGATCTGAGCGCCAGCCTCCAATATAGGATCAACAGGTTTTACTTGTACGGCTAATTTTGCTTGATTCTCATCTGTCCAAGATAGCTGTGGCTGAAAACTGTGTAATGCGTACTGTGTTTTGTTTCCATAGAAAAGGCCTATGCGCCCAAGATTTTGCCTAAATTCTGATTTTACACCGATTTGTATCAAATCGCTCTCGAATAAGACACCATTATTCTTACAAACAAACCTGGAAAGTAAAGTCAGGATAATAACAAAATCAGATATATATCCCAATATTTGAATTATATTAAAATACTTGATCGTGCAATATATCTTACTTCTTAGGATTGTATGTATTTTGGGTACCATTGGTAGCACCGACTTTATTTGGCATATTGTAGATATCCCCCAAAACATCAAGTAGTACGCCTGTGTTACTAGACGGTTGAGAGGAAGGTGGGGTTGACAGTCCTAGTAGATCGGCGGAGGAATTGTTAACTGCTGCGACAGTAACAGTAGTAGGAGCTTCAGTGTGGTGATTAGTGTTCGGTGCTGGGCTCTTGCTTTCTCTAATTTCATTCTCCGGTACTCGACCCGGTTTTTTCTTCTTTAAAACCGCAAGAATGGAGGATTCCCTCTCGGGGAATGCCGGCATTTCTTCCAGCACAGTAGCCTATAAAAATACAGGTATATCGATTACGAATCTTATATAAGTATCTTTCCATTATTATATATTGTATATATTATGTACCAAAACATCAGTTGAGGCAATGATGCTCAATTGTAAATATTCCGATGCTCGCTGTTGCAATTCAGCATCTGCACTACGTAGATTACTATGCTGCCTGAAGACATCTTGAATCTGGCTTCGAATCTCAGGGAACAGATTGACGAACTTTATGTATGTCGAAAGCAGTAATGCTCGGGTCATAGGAGAGCACAAATGATACTGAACAAAAGAGAGAGTGTAGATTTGTTACATATATATTCTCAGTAATATATATATTATTTGCTGAACATTGGACAAACGCTTACTTTGGAATGTAAGAGCTGGAACTGGACAGCTGGAGAAGACCGCAAGTCACCAGCAATGAGATTACCGAATTCTCCAAGTATGTAACCGCCGACTTTAACCATATTTTCGTGACAAGCTGGCGCTTGTAATGCCTACAATAATAGACATAACACACCTAAAGTAGCTACAATAATTTTAGCAAAGAAAAAAAATGGTATAGTTTACCTCGAAGACGGTCTTCGCAGCATAACCCTGAACATCATCTCGATTGATAACGATTTGAATAACACGATACCAAACTTCTTCGGAGACATAATCGCCTGCTATCCTAATTAAGTTTAGAATAACATCGACGTACCAAGTGTAATCAGTCGCGTATTTTTCGGCTAGAATTGCTACCTTAAGGACCATCTCCTCTCTAATTGAATAGTCGGCCGTTTCCAAATAATTTAGCATTTCCTGAACTATTTCTTCGGCATTACTTTTATCACACATGGCATACAATAGATCTACCGCCTGTTGTCTCACGGAAACATCTTTTTCCATTTTCATCGACAATATGACAACTTCTTGATGTTTCTTTACAGCTTCATGCGAGAATTCCGAGGTAGCCAAATGGCACATAGACTCGAGTGCCAAATATCGCAAATTAGTCTCGCGATTCGATAAAAATTGTCCGAGTTGGTTGCACGCCCGTACTAAAAGATTCGGCTCACTGTCGTTGTGAATAATTAAACTAATGGCCTCAAAGAGTACAGCATTTTTCGCATTTGAATGCTGGACTTTCTTCGACTTTGGTGGTTCTTGAGCTTTGTTTAATATTGTTTCTAGACACTCGTTTAATCTGCCCCTCACACCTGGATCTTCAGCTGCAACAATATAAATGTGAATGTAGATATGCAACTTACTGTGTTTCTAAATACAATATATCTCATATGTAAATTAAATACCTGGTGGTGTATAGTTTTGCAACAAGCGTAGTAATTTGACAGATAACCATGGGGCTGGTACAAAGTAATATGTGTAATCCTGTAGATCTGTATAACTTGATGTGACAATCTACAATTGTACAAGAAATATTAAATAATAATATTCCCATTTTTACACACACAGGTCAATTACACTTTGTCAACTTACTCTACTTAATCTTGAAACTGCGAGACTAACACAGCCTTTGTATTCATCTGGATTTCTTTTTACAAGAGCATCTATGAGCGATGCCGCGGCCGTTACAACACCCAGATGTTGATCATTTAACAGATGAACTATGCGCGACGTCCATTCACCACCAGGTACGACATCGGGCGCGGTGCGTAGTAACCGTAACAGGCATAATGCAGCACTTTGTTTCACAACGTCCATAGTATCTCTAGGGAACAAATTTTTTTTTTTTTGAGAATGGATGAAAATCTAATATATATGATAACTATAAATTGATTAACTAATATGATCTTTACATATCGATAAAAATACTATGTCATACCCTGAGACAAGCAGTTTTGGAATTTCATTGCCAAAGGCTTCCGCCATTTCCTTGCTACCAATATTGGCAATACATTGCAACGCCAAATTGACGTGAATTGGATTACGCGAGCCAAGATCATTTTTTATGCTTTGTATAATTAATTTGATCAAATCACTGTTGGTATTCACCAAGACTGATATGAAAAGGTAACCCTAGAATTGAGTAATTTTATATTGTTATGCAGACGATAGCAGATGACAGGAACAATTATACTTACAATTTGTTTTTCCGAATATTTATTTGATGAAAGTAAATTGACAGCTTCCATATGTCCAAAGTCGATATCATGACCAAGAAGGAAAATGAACAGCAGCTTGCAAACATATTTCTTTTTCTGGTATCCGTCAAGTGTTTTATCTCCTTTAAACTTACTGCGAATGTTTGCTAATTCCTTATTAATTCTTTTAATCTCTGCCTCTTTACTTTTACCTAGTAAATTGGTATGTTATTTGAAAAAGAGGAAAGATACTCTCTCTACAGTTTCTTTTTCTTTACAAAGTAAGATAATACAGAATTATAATTATTAATAAAAATGCACATTTTGAAACAAAGTATATAATAAAAAAAGATAAAATTTTCTCTCTTTTTTTTTCCATGTATATTTTATAATTTTATGCAAATATTGATCAGGAGAAATATACCGATAGAAATATCTGATAGAAGAATTAATGGCAATACGCCAACTGGTTTACTGTATCAAGGACAATCCTTTTATCTATATATATTAATGTATAATACATAATCAAAAATGCCAGACATAAGGTAAATAATTAAAGTAAATAAATCGTAATATAAATATAAACTATATAATATAATTATGTTTTTTTACTTTATAAATATATTAAAAAGGTTTGCATATGTGTTTTTTAAAAAAATCTTTAATTATAATGATGCCAATGTGTCACAGATTGATATTTGAGAGTCAAGCTCTATCAAGAAGATAGGCTTATATCAGAACTCCGCCCCCTTTCTCCTGCTCATCTCAGTGACACTTTGCCTGCTATTTCAATGGCACGCTATCACTCGATGAATGGTATTCCGTTAATAATTTAAAATATAAAAGGCATCAATATATATATATATATATTTACAGGAAGAATAATTTGCAGCAGTTGAAAACAATGATTTGCAATGTCAATATTCAGAAACTTCACATTATAAAAATTAGAAAATATTACATTACAGCATAAATTATAATGTCAAACTACTTACAATTTCTGATATCCGATATGAACACCGCCAATCCACGCATACCATCTCCTCTGACGGCCGGCATTCTGCCTCGTTTGCTTAAAACTACCTGTGAATGAAATCAAGCTATAAAGATACTCAACGTTCGTCCCCTCCAATCTGAGACGTGCACACGATCCAACGTAAATATATTGTAATTGGTATTTGTTAGCATGACGCAACGGATTAACGAGACGCGTGGTTACTCTTATCGTATCTTTCTACACGCCCATCGTTTTTCTAATCACAAAACTATTTTGTTCTTCCTTTCCTTCAGATGTATTAATCGGGAAGTGTGCCGTGTGCCATCCGTGACAGAGTAAAATTCAGCTGCTCGACGAAGTTTGGCTTTCGTGGAAGTGATCGTGTACAAGTAATGATAATTGACGTCGTGCGATCGCGATTAACTCGCCCGACGCGAAAAATTCGGTGTCTGGGAGTCGGAACCGGCGCGACCTATACCGAATGCCGACGGTCTTTGACAGCGGCAATCCGGAGCGATCTCGTTCTCGGGAGACGGTACGCGTGATCGTCGCAATCGACGATGGATTGGTCGACGTTTGGGAAACGCGGGAGGATCGTATCGATCGATCGGAGCTTTTTGAAATAGGAAAGACTGAACGAAGCTAGTGCGCCTTTTCCGTCTCCTCTTGGCGAGCTGTCGCGGGGAAGGTCGCGTCGCCGGATTTTACAGTCCCGCGAAATCCGCTCGGTATCGTGGATTTCGCCGGAGTTCGCTTGATTCTACGTACCGGTCTGGGCTGGGGGTTGTGCGTTCGCGCACGGCTCGGTCGCGGGGCGCACGGTAGGCGTGGAGCTATTCGCGGACCCGTGCCAGAGACTTCGTGGCTGTCGCCATTTGCAACCGTCGACTGGCTCTGACGGACGACGGGCTCTACCCGTCAAAATGCCAGCGCGCATGCGTGATCAGTACTGGCGCGTGGAATTTCATATTTTGAACATACTTTGCCACTATGGACGATTGATCGCCGTGAAAGGGCACGCCGGTGGCTCGTGGAAACTCGTGGAGGGCCGTCTCTACTCATCCGTGAATAAATTACAATCGATTCTCTACGAAAAGTTTGCGGCGAAAGAAATTGATAGAAATTTATTCTCTAAGATCTCTATCGCGCGCATTCTCGTCATCGCTCGAAAGTACGGATTTTGAATTTGCCAGAATGAACCGGAAATGAAATATCTGTTTTTTCTTCTCATACTATCTTAACAATTAGGATTAAAAAAGAAAATGCCTTTTATTTCGATCAAATTACTCTCTCTTTCTCTTTTTGTGAGATTATTTAAAATTATTACCTTAGATGCGAAATACACACACACACACACAAGATTTCGTAACTAATTGGCAAGATTAAAAAATTTGTATTTTGAGCTCGGCAGTTGATTGATCGCCGTTAATATAATGCGACAGACTCCGACGCCGCGTCCCGTTTTAGTTCCCTCGTCTGGCTGCTTTTTAATTTTTTTAAATTTTTCATCAGACCATTGTGAGAAACTGCTCCCCATATTCCAGTTTGCAATCAGGTACAGTTGTAATATGAAAAATATGTAGATTGTTATAAAGAGAAGAAGAAAAATTGTGCGCACTTGTCTGACATAATTCGCAAATATTTGTAATCGAAAGAATGTCGGTTTCAATATATATATATATATATATATATATATCATCGAATCGGTATACATTTACGGGAAATTAATAAGTTTTAATGGATAACGCGTCAGTTTACCTATAATTTCGGCTTTAATATTTTAGTAGCATCTGACTTTTACTATCAAGATTTATTATCCATATTTCATATTGATGTTTGCAAAAAGATGTCAAATAATATGGCGCCCATAATTGGCGAAAGAGAAGTGTGATGAAACGTATATCGCTGAAATGAAGTGCGAGATTACTCGAACAAATATTTAACTTCGTCTTACAGCATTGTGTAAAACAAAAATTGTTTCATTAGAAATCGACTTTCTTTCAATGAAAATTAATAAAAAAAACCTTAATAATGTAATAAACGTAAAAATCTTTTTAACATTCAAGTCTGTGTGTGTGTGTAAAAAGAAAGAGAAAATATCTTAAGCAAAATTCGAGCGCTCTGTTCAATAAATTAGAAATCAATCTTTTTTAATAAAAATTTAATGAGCCTTGAAAAGCAGCCGTTTAAATTCTATTGCTTTTTGACAATATTGTATTATGTTACAATGTACAATGCGTTTTTTTCTTTTTATTTACTATGATTTAATCTATTTAACCAGATGCAAGTAAATTTTTTTTTCTCCTAAGAGGAAATAAAAGGTTATGTTAAACTTTGCTGTATCTTTTCAAGCAACATCTCTATTCTGCCCTTCATGACAGGTTGCCCTTTCTTCGTCTTTTTCGATAACACCTTAAAATTATGCAACTTTTTCTGTTTGTATTTTCTCAAGGCTTCTTCTCGTTCCGTTTTTACACGAATGGCCTCTTCTACCCTTTTCTTCTTTTCCTCTTGCTTGCGTTTGTACTCCCGCTTGGCTTTGTAAAAAGCGTAACTTTTATTTCTTGAGTTGCTGTTTACAGACGTAAATACATTTAATCAATATCAAAATTTATGTCAGATTCTAATTTGATTTTGAGCATTGTACATATGTACCTTATCTCATTTGTATTCTTGGATGCATGATTTAAATTTGATGACTTTTGTGAAGAATTCTGCTGATCCTTTTGGAGTTCCTTGTAATATCCACGTAACACAGCTTTCTTCCTCTTTTCTTCCCACTGATTAACTAATGCAAAAAGGTGAATATTAAAGAAACAGTAAATTAACCTTGATGTGTCATATACATACTGATTTGATATGTCATATACATACTTTTATACTTATTGCTATATTTTTGTAATCTGTATCTTTTTTTGTCAAATTTCTTCTCACTTTTCTCATTTTCATGGTCTCCCTTCTCTGCAAGTCTTTTATTTTTAATATTTTTCATATTTTTCAGTATTCAACCACACGTGAGATACCAACGTCTACATCATACATTAACGCCCTCGTAAATATTGTGGCTGAAGCAAGAAGCAGATAGTCAACACAAGTCTTTGATGGTAACAAAAAAATACAGTTACTTATTTTACCTACGAGAGAAAGAGATATAGATTTTATATATATCAATAAAAAATTATATTACTTTGGAATTATTTTATTAAAAAAAGTATTATTTTATTATATAAAAGTTTTTATTATAAAATTATTATTATTTAAACGAGATTATTTTTATTATATTATTTATCTGAAATGGGTGTATTGGTAAAATATATATACAATCAATTCTGTATTTACGGCCGCACTTGTCATCGCGTTACGTATAAATTTATTCGCGGCAGTGACATTGATAATTGATTTATAGGCTGAGCGATTTATAGATGAACGATTCACATTAGATCAGAAACTAAACAGCAATGTGATCGCTATGTGTGCATTATTCAGCAATCTGCATCTTATTAATAATGCACACAGTTTCGTAATGTATAATTTCGTTATTATATTTACATCCAAGAACCTGGAAAATTTAAAAAAATGGAATGAAATATATTTTCTGTGAAATTGTATTTTTAATATTTTTTAATATTTCTATAAATTATATATACACTTTTCTTTCCCTCTCTCTCTCTCTCTCTCTCTCTCTCTCTCTCGTGTGTGTATGTAGCATCCGCGCTGCTAAATTACACACGTGAGATACCAACGTCGACATCATACATTAACGCCCTCATAAATATTGTGGCTGAAGCAAGAAGCAGATAGTCAATTCAAGTCTTTGATGGTAACAAAAAAATACAGTTACTTATTTTACCTACGAGAGAAAGAGATATAGATTTTATATATATCAATAAAAAATTATATTACTTTGGAATTATTTTATTAAAAAAAGTATTATTTTATTATATAAAAGTTTTTATTATAAAATTATTATTATTTAAACGAGATTATTTTTATTATATTATTTATCTGAAATGGGTGTATTGGTAAAATATATATACAATCAATTCTGTATTTACGGCCGCACTTGTCATCGCGTTACGTATAAATTTATTCGCGGCAGTGACATTGATAATTGATTTATAGGCTGAGCGATTTATAGATGAACGATTCACATTAGATCAGAAACTAAACAGCAATGTGATCGCTATGTGTGCATTATTCAGCAATCTGCATCTTATTAATAATGCACACAGTTTCGTAATGTATAATTTCGTTATTATATTTACATCCAAGAACCTGGAAAATTTAAAAAAATGGAATGAAATATATTTTCTGTGAAATTGTATTTTTAATATTTTTTAATATTTCTATAAATTATATATACACTTTTCTTTCCCTCTCTCTCTCTCTCTCTCTCTCTCTCTCTCTCTCTCTCGTGTGTGTATGTAGCATCCGCGCTGCTAAATTAAATTTCTATCTTTGCATTCCTTATTTCAAGACAAACTGGCTCCATTTATAATAGATTGAATAATTATTCATAGCCCTATATATAGTCGAGGAAAACGAGCAAACTGACGTCGTCGAAAAGGTAGTAGCTCTTTGGTATGTGCTACAAAGCTATTATTAGCTGACAAAATTCGAGACAGCCATCCGAGGCCAGATCCGCTCGAAGGAGATTCTTCGAGCGTTCGATTATTTCGATCGTCGTTCTTTTACAATTCAATGTCGAGGATACGATCGAGAAATAGATTGGCAATTTCCGCATTATATTACGAAATCGAGAATATAAATGCACTCATATAATATTTTATTATAAATCTTTGATTAATGATGTCGATCATGAACATAAACTTTACCCTTATAGAGTCAGGCTTTATCTTTTAAATTTTAATTACATGGATGTAGCGATGAGCGATCTTCGAAACGACCTACAAATGCCGAGAGGTCATCGGTCATATAATGATAATGACACCGGCATTACAAACCACCACGAATGGAACTTGAGGTTAACGTGCGCCGTGGCGTCATTCAATGACATCATGTTATCAAACCCATGGTCATTTAATCAGACCTACGTACGAAACGATTAAACTTTGAGATGTCATTTTTATAAAATAGACAACTAATATAAATTATAGAAATTTCATTAAATTATTTCTTGTTTAATATTATGATATTCAAGATCGATTTACTTTTGACAATTTTGACGTAAGTTTGCAAATAAATAATAATTTTATAATAATTTCTTTATCTGTATAACAGGGCAGTTACGAGAAAGATCGATCGAAAAAGCGTAATTATGCGCGGTGACCTTATCTTCGATCCATATTAGGACGCCTTTTATCGATCAGCGAAACCCCCACGGAGATGACGTCAGCACACTGGTGTCGGATCTCGTTTCAGAAACGAGAGAGGAAGTCAGCTGTCTCGTAAAAAATCTTGTCGCACTGTCTGGAAATATAAGGTATGTACCGACATTGACACACTTTGGCATCAACCTCGATGATCTCGTTGGTCGTGATCTGTATCTTTTATTCTTTCATTGCTATACGTGCTTTATAAGATGACGTCGTATATAGTTTATTTTCCGTTATGCATAATGATTAAATATAAATGATGAAAAAAAATTTAGGATTTAGAAAATTTAAGAACGGTGTTGTGAGCTAGCGATTGCACGAATCCCTTTTAGAGCAGCGTTATATTACTTAAAACTAATTTTTTAATTAAATTTTCTTCTATTTTTATTATGACTGAAACTTTAATCTTGGAAAAAAGCAGCGAACCGTGCTATTAAGCCAAATTTATTTAATCTGGATTATTAATGCAAGTATATTTATTCGTGCATTTAATTATCCTTGCAACTTTGTGTCATTCGTATTTTTTGCTTCTAATAGAATTTTAATTTTATTTCCTCCTCGCCAAATTTAGGATTAGCAGATGCATCTGTTTGGCTGATCGTTCTTTTGATTCAATCAATTTGTTCGATGTGAGAAGACTTTTCGATGGTACTCTGATTCACGTAAACGTATCCTTGGAGAATGTTAGAACTGTATATGAAAAATAAGGGGGCGTAGAGAGAGTGACGTACCGTTCCATTCAGTCAAACACAACTCGTGACGACGCAAAGCGCCGAAATAGCGTCGGCGTCACTCACACGACTTGTCAGTTTCACAATACCGTAAAAGAATTTTCTCGTGACGACGTAAACATTCTTTTAACATTCCTGACTCGTTGACGCATCGTAACGAAATCTTGCACCTTTGTTGATTTGTTGAAAGATATATAAAATCGATTCGAAATCATATCATTCATAATTGATTGTGCGAGTTGTATTCGTCTCGCATAAATATTACAAAACAATATTATTATAGGCTGACAATCAGATTATTATATTTGACGATATTTAATTTATTTCTAAAGAATATTAGTATTATTTTATTGCGAGAAATTTTAATAATGTTGTTTGAAAACTTTTGAAAACTTTTCTTAATTAAACTTCTCATTTATAGCTATTACAGGCTTTTATGAATAGATTACCGTGTCAATGTCTCGTCGATCTTACGATGAGCATTATTGACTTTAAGGAGACCTTTTAATTGGGCGTACAGTTTAATTAATCAATCAGCATCATAAAAATCATATCATCAGTCATTACATCTCGTTAAATTCTCGTCTTACATCATCTCTAGATTCTTTTATTTCCAATTCACGTGTTCTGGTATTCATTTTAATCCGAAACATATATGTAACAGAAAATTTAATACCGTTTTAAATATACAGATCTTTTCAAAAGAATTACAGTAAAAAACTATGATAAAAAACAAATATTATTCTCGCATACGCGCCTATAAGTCTTCTATTTCCATCTTTCCTTTATAAATAATTTTATCGAAATACGTGCGTATAGGAATTTACGAGATTGTTCTTTCGCGGGGGTCGTTTATAAGGAAATGATCGTATAAGTTTATTAGTCATGTTCTGTTGCGAGGGCAATGATGATTCGTTTTGTGTCTTTTCCGACATCGCGAGTCGCCTACGCTTATGATATTTATATGAACAAATTCGAAGAGCGAGATCCCGTTTTCATATGACACATTTGTTTTAATATGAAAATAACTTTGATCACAATCTTTTAGAAAATTAATTTATTAATCAAAAATTTCCCCTCTCTTAATAGGAAATAATATATTTTTAATTTGATAATTAGTCTGGCGCATCCAAAACGCTTTATCAAATTTTACCGTGTTGTCTTTCCTTTCTTTTTTGAAAAAGATGGCCAAAAAATCCGTCATAAATCCGCGCATAATCAAGTATATCATTCAATTAAACGCTTCAACTATTTTAAATAATTTTAGGTCGATTCTCTCTGTCTCTTTTAATTTTTTGGAAAACAAAGAGATACGTAATATTGCGTATAAAATGCGACATCCATAAATGGCAAAACAAACGCGTTCTTTTTCATCCTACACGAAACGTAGGCGGCGGCGCTTTCCTTATTCTATCTTTATCGATTCGTCGTTATTGATACTTTGGCTTTCAGAGATTATGATAATATGATATAATTATATAATATATTATCATAATAATTTTTAATAAATTATAATATAACATTAATAATATAAATAATATATTATTTAAATAATATTATACTATTTAATAAATTATAATATAATTTAGTATAATTCGTCATTAATGTTTAATTAAATTAAGAATCGTGATCGAGAGTGTCAACTTTACGATGTTCGCTACGCGAACGAGCGACGAGCGACCGCGTGCGTAGTCACGAGAGAAGCCGAGCGCGCCCGAACTCCCACGAACGGCCTCGCCGGTGTCGCCGGCTACTTAAGGAGCTGCCGGCAGGAGTCGCGCTCATTCCTCTGGCGGGACGAGACACGCGTACACGATATCGTGATAGTTGCGATCGAATTGCGTTTAATCGAGCGCGGATCTCTCGTTTCAGTGATTCAGTGACAAGAGACACAAGTGTGCTAATCGGGCGAAAACATGGCTGACAGTGGTATCAAGCGCAACATTCCGATCAAGCTCGGCGACTTCAGCGTGATCGACACCGAGTTCTCCAACATACGCGAGCGCTTCGATGCCGAGATGAGAAAGATGGAGGACGAGATGTCGCGATTCCGTAGTGAGCTGATGAACCGCGAGAGCAACAACTTCTTCAAGAGCACCACCAGGTATGCGTATAAGAGATCGTGAATTCTTTTGTGATACGCCTAACCTATATTTCGAAAGAATGCGGTTACTTTTTTATCTCTCTCTTTCTCTCTCTCTCTCTCTCTCTCTCTCTCTCTCTTTCTCTCTCACGACACTCGCGCGTCTCTTTGCAATTTATGTATATATATGCGTAATATTTTACTCAATTGTGCGAAAATTTTCTTTTTGTTACGACGTACATACAATATCCTTGAGCTATTGAATGTTTGTTTACGTTGACGTTCGACGAATGGTATGTTTACGCGCGCAATGCCAGTATATATATTGCGTATGTTGAGATCACATAACTCGAGAAAAATTATACGCGAATAAAATTACTATATCTTGTCATGTATGTTATACAATATATATATCGGTATATTGAGAAAGAGACAGGGAAGGATCGATTGTACGTTACAAACGAATAATACGGTTGACATTGAAAGTATTGATTTTTCCGTATTCCAAAACGCACAGTACATATAATATAAAATTTGTTGTAGTTGTGTTGTTGCGACAAAAAGATCAGAAAAGTTCAAAGCGATCTTTGTTTCAGTATTTTTACATTTTCGTTCTTGCAAATTTTTTATTATTTGCGCTTGATCATATTAATATGCGATAGTATTTATATATGCTTCATAACAGGTTTTAAATTTATATGCTCCAATGTGAGAGCAACTTCAGTTTCTTTGATCACGCGGCGACGCATGTCGCATTCAAATTATCTACGATCAAATATCCAATTTATCCAATGATTATTGACGGTTTCTAACAGAGTATACGCATCATTTTATAATATATTTGAAACAAATCTTTTTCTTTCTTTCGTACAATGTGAAGTTTTACGATGGCTTTCGATGGCTGATATTTATAAATTCCATTTTTAGAGGGTTAGAGGAAATTACTCATCTACCGATCGATCGTAAGCGTTTTCGTAGAAAAGCAAATTATTTTTTAAAGCGATGATTTATACTTGATATATATATA
>NW_021850582.1:491220-543568 GCF_003651465.1 Formica exsecta
CAATTAAATTATATTTTACAGAGAAAATATAAAATATTAAAATATTTGATCAATATCTTTACTACTAACAATAAACATTAAAAAATAAATCTCAGTATCGACAATAGAAAAGAGCGGTACAAATATTGATAATTTATCACGTTAAAAAATCCGACACAAAATAAATAATTTATTATGCAATAAACTATATATATGTTGTGGTTGTCTTATTAAATATTAGAATGTATTATATTTTAATTTCATATATACCATATATATTCCAATTATATATTTATACTTATATATATTAACAATAATAACATACATGTCATCGTACGATTTAAAAAACATATTGGATATTACATATTAAATAAATTATATGGATATTATTGGATATAACAAATTGAACAGATTAACAGTAAAAAAATTTTTTTATTGTAATATTTTTCTATTGTAAAATATCATCAGCGCAAAAGCCAAATTTTCGTAGATTTTTTTCAACGGGTAGCATGATTCGATCGCCGTGGCGATTCACGGATTACCACGATATTTTTGCATCGATATCGTCGTTTCACGCACATTTCGTATACTTGCTATTTATAGAGATTCCGTCACTGTACTTGCAAACCAGAAGCTCTTCTCCTTAGCGTCTCGACCGCGCAAACATCGCGGATAATCTCGGGATATATGTACGAAAATTTGCATACGCTCGTACGAATGTAATCGACTGCAACTATCTGTAATTATCGGCGAAATTTTCGTGATTTTCGTGATAACGAATTTGCGTATATCGAAGGTGTAAATTAATTGCGACGCGGTCGTTTGCACGATATTCTTGAATCCATTTCGTGTTTCATTTACATACGTTTCTTTATGTAAAATAATTTTGCACAAATTTTTTAAATTGCCGTTATTTTGTAAACAATTTTTTTGCGAAAGTAAGAACATCACACATTTATTTTTACGTCACGTTTATTTTCTACAAGCCTTTTGTAAGATCGATAGTCCAGTGATATCCGTATATAAAATTTTACACGGCAAGTAGTAATTGTTTCGTTGTATGATGATGCACTCATAATAAATCCGACATGTATAATTAAATACATTCTTGTGAGAAACGTGGCTCGTGTTGTTCGCGGAATTACAAACGATGTCTGTTACCTAATTACGTCGGATGCGTCTCGTTAGATGCGCTCGTTGGATGAACGAGCGCATTTATTGCATTTTCGATGACACACTGTTGTACGTACACATTCGGTGGCACGTTTTGAATACAACATTGTCATTATTCAAAATACTTAATTTGAAAAAGCAAGATGAAAACACGAGAAAAGTAAATTACGCTGATAGAACGTTTCTTTTTTTTTCTCAATTTCGAAGCTCATCGACTAAAATAAAATTCATAATTACGTATCTTAAAATATCTACTCGTCTTTTATAGAAATATTGAGTTATATTTAAAACGTCCTTGTTCGAATAGTGTTATTTATGTAAATCGCAGTCGCTTTTCTCATTTATATACTTTTAAAGATAAAATTTAACAAAATTCAAGTACAGTGCATCGCGTTGTTACATCAACATGACATTGACATTGACGCATTGCTCGTTCGCGAATGATCCCCACTACGGGGCACTGGAATCAAGCACTAAATCATGATGCAAGAAAGGTGAGGAGCTTGCGGAAAGCCTACAGGCGATTTTACGCAGTAATTTTTGCGACATCGAGGCAACCGCATCGCTCACGTTTTAGAGCTAGACGCGTTCAGCTTTTGCACAGTATCGACTTGTCTCGCTACCGCGGCAAGGATCCACGATGCTCTTGGATGAGGATCTCTATCCACCTAGGCATAAGACGGTGGTCAAATTTCGGTATGTTACGCACAGATTGCGTAAACTCGCGTCCAAATGCACATTCGCGTTAACATTGGGTATTTATTATATTTTATTTGTATCATACTTTGACAGGTTTAGTTGTTCGTCGCAATTTTGAAAAAAAAAAAACAATTTCATCGCGTAATTAATTAATTAATTTTTATTAATTTATCATTTTCTTCGAGATTCTCATATATTGTCGAACTTAACAATCTGCGATGCATTATCAATTAGAAATACACTCTGATCGTTTAATTTAATATATCAAAATTTAATTATTTGCAATTTTACTCGTCATTTTTTGTCATATGTAGTTTCAAAATTCATTTTTGTCATAACTGACTCACAAAAGATTCCGTCTATAAATATGCGCCGTGGTAAGTTGCTCGATATCGATTGCGTATTCTCGATAGAACATTCGTAGGAGGTGAGTATGGTCCATTACGAAGTCCGAATAATCACGTGTTCCTGACGTAATGTTAGCGTTCAGGGACGTTTACCGCAAATAGACAAGTGTGTACGACACATCATTTGTGCGTGGAGAGAGAGACTTCGATGAAAACATTTCCTGACTTGACGTATAGACTACGATTCTGTCTTAGTAAGGTGTATAGTTTTCGACGTATATTTACGCATGTATTCAAATCTTTTTCTTTTTATTCTCATTTGAATTCAATTTTGCTTATATGTTTCGAAATTGCTCATTAATTTATAAATATAATAAAAGTATTTTGTAATTCTTTGTTAATCTTTTTGTTTTTGTATAAAGGAAATGCCAAACATCATAATTTTAGACCGAATCAATAAATACAAAAGTAAATTTAGTTAATTGTTTTTATTAAGCAGAAAATATCTCTTTTTCTTACCTGGATTTCTTATTCTACAATAGGAAACTTGTAGCGATACATATCTTGATAGGATGTCAATAACTATATCATTCTTGCCTCTACTTTTACCTCAACTAAAAATATACAAAATAAAAGTTTGATAGTTGCGATATCTCGTGCAGATGAATTTGTGATGCCTTTACGGATAGACAGGCAGGCTTTCAGATAGCGCGTTGAGACTCGAGTAGCAACAGGAAATTGCCTCTTATAAGCAGGTCAATAGCTTGTTAGTTGACTTTGGCGAACTATGTTAAACTTTATGCTTGAACTTTCGCGAATACAACTGACGTGCTGTCGGTAGTCACGGCCTTTTACGATCGAAGACTCGAGCAACATGATGCATACGTGCCGAAGGGAAATTAATTTACTTTCACATATATATGCTCTTGTCTAGGCATACAACTATAGTCTTTCCATTTCACAATGTCGGCAATATATGACTATTATCAGTTAAGCCATTCATTGACTCTCAGTCATCTATATTGCGTAATGGCTAATAAATACGATTCCGCGTCGAAACGTGCTCTTTCATAGCTATTATCTAATTCGATTGTCCTTAGCTACGATTATTTTAGTCGATAAAATTAGTTAGCTAAATATGATTTGCGACATAGATGATTATCTTTCTGTTATTCGCCGAGTAAATCAGGTGATTGATAAATGATAATAATCGCTATCTACCATGAATCGTTTTTATACACGATTATATCTCTACCGTTTATTTTCCTGAACACGTTTACTGCTTTGCTTGACAGATGGCCATTTAGGCATTTTATTTCCATGGCAATAATAATGCAAAATAATGTGAAATTAGAAGTTAAATTAGAAGTTAAATTAGAAGTTGTTATTTTGACGTGATCCGCGTTTCGTTTGGCCTTTTCGTTCCTCAACGAATCAAGTTTTGTGAGAGCTTGCTCGCTATGGTTGACCTCCCTCGATTTCACGATACGAGATCCGACCTTTCTCTTGTCTGGCATAATTGTTCTCTACCACATTCTTTCCCACACAGCTTTCCTGTGATTTTACTTCAACCCTCTTGTTTCTGCTAGCGAATATCATGATATTTCAACATTTCCAATTTAGATTCGATTAAAATTTAGTGGAAATCAGAAAAAAATCGTATAATGCATTCACGTTCTCGAAATAGATTCGTCGAAAAAGAAAGTAGCAATTGATAGGAATATTTATTTGACGACGATAGACGGCGATCTTCCTCTCTCTCTGTTTCTCTTCTTCGTTCAATACTTATACGTATAAGGGAAATAAAACGCGGAAAACAGTCGTTATTACTGTTAAACATGTTATATTGCGTGACAGAATATAGTGACATCTCGTTCTTAGAATCCTTTTGCTATCAGAATTTATTCGACCATCACGAAATTTATATCACGAATGATGTCGCAATTTTCTTAAACACTATTTCCTACTGCGCTTTATACATTATTGTAAAATATAATTTTTGCTTCTAGAAAAATAAAAAATATATAAATTTAAAATATAAATTTATTGGAAAAAATCTGTACTCTGTTTTTTATAGATAAAAGGGACAATTCAAAACATTTTTTAAAATTATCTACTTGTACAATAATCGTAATTTTTAAATAATTATATATAATTGTATAGATACATGAATTTTTTCTAAATTTATGTGAATATTTTGAGGAACGATAAATGAGATTGAAAATAGCGGAGTATATTAAAATTGTTTTATGATTAAATCAAAGTGAGATAATTCCGAGAGAAAGTTAAGGTAAACAGATAAACATGACTTGAGAAATCACGTTTATCTTCGCTGCAAGTATAATTGTCTAACGACGTCGTTATCACGTACTATTTTAGTATTCTTAGTGGTAGTGGGATTCGACGACCTTTCCGAAGATGAAAAGCGACTTCCGGTTATCAGTATCGCGATATCCAATCCAGGACGACGTTATTTTATGCAAAACTCAAATCAAATCAAATCACTTTCTTATCTGCAGATAAACGTGCTTACGATCGATCGATTATCTCTAGAGATCGTTAACAAATTTAACATTGATCATATCAGCAGTTAGTGTAAAATTGATCTCCATGGGGAAAGGTCACCCAGATAAACGCAGGTATTGATTTTATAAATGTCGATGTGTCGTGCAAAATAATTTTACAAGTTTAAAAATCGAATAAGATTTATATATTATATATACGTGTTTGCCGAGTTATACGCTTATTATTTTCTTAAGTTGTACGAATAATTTGTACATAGCTTTTACGATTAATTTGCTGCGTGTCTGACGTGTATCAATTGTTTTAGTGCTTTTTTTACATTGGTCTTGTTTGAAATGAATTTGCCAGCATTCGAGAATATTTTAGATTTGCCGTAGAGTTATAGAGAATTCGATTTGATGCACTTTTAATGCGCCTCAATGCGCACTCACTCAGTTTTTTGTATTATTTTCAATATCAATCGAATGCAGAAAATTGAAATAAATGCGCGTCAGTGCGTCATGCATTAGTGCATTTAAAAATTATTGTATTTTTTGTATTATATATACGCGATAAGATTTTTATTGAATAAAAATTAGCGCTTGATTTCTATAATTTATTTTTATAATTTTTCAGTATAATCAAATTATATATAAGATGTTGCGAACAAAAAATATGATAAATTTTACAAATCTATCTTTTCTGTAATCCAACTTTCAACATTCTTTTAAGAAAATCATGTTTAACGAATATAGTACAAACAAGAGTTACTTGTCGTTAATGAAATCAAAAAGGTTAAAAGATTTAATCGGTTGACGAATAACTGTTAATCGCTGGTGAAATCTAGCCTGAAGAAAAAAATTGCAAAGCTGAGATTAATCCCGCGTAGAATTACTTGTACCAAGTCAAGAAACACAGAAGCGAAGATAGTGTGGATTAACGTCAAATTTGCGCGATTCTGTAACCACCAAAAGTTAACCGATAATAATAATAATAACCCCTCTTCCTGCGCTCGATTACCAATTGGCTCTCTGCATTGGCACGTTGGTGACTAACTATGAAGTCGGCATCATACGAGCACCAGCGAGCATCGCACGTCGACGACCTCGAAGGCCAAAGGTTGGGACAAGGTCGACCCTGCAGCACCGCCAAAGCGGTCCGCGTTCGACAGCTTCAAAAGGTGACGCAATCGCTAGAGAAAACAAAAAGAGAAAAAAGAAAATGAGTCTATCGATGTAGAGAGAATCTGTAGGATCGGAAAATGTCATCGCGAGGGCGCGCACCCCCGATTAATTTTGTAAAGCTTGCCAGAGAACCAAGTAGATCGACGCTTTGTTCTGGAATAGTGATAGCAAATTTTTTAATCTGCACTTTTTAATTAATTATTTTTTAAACTCTGAGTCGGAGTATTCATCCTGCACTGTGTCGTTTATATATCGGATATATGTCTTTAATCCTTTGTAGGAGAAACTTGGAAAGTAAAGTGGATACGAATAATTTGATAAATCGGACATAGTTAGGTAAAAAATTTTTTGTTCTTATACAAATTTAATATAATTTAATTATTATAGTACGCATAGAAGAAATATGTACAAATTAAAGATTTAATTTTTTCCTTTTGTGTAATCAGACATATTCTTGAATACTAATGCATCATTAGTATCGGTTATATTTATAGAATATATAAATTGAGAGAATATAATAACAAGCTAAATGTCTCAGCAATAAATAAAGCAGCATTACATCATTTTTTTTTCTACAAAGGGTCAATGCAGTTGCAATCGTGCTAGAGAACGAGTGCAACGACCAGATGTCTGCACGTTCTGTGACCTCGCACTCGGGAACGTTGACGATCGTTACCTTCTTGACACGATTCATATCTCATGTTCCTCACGATTCTGCATAGACTATAGTATTGCGTACCAAAGTCAGGTCTAAGTCATTTTCATTTAACACTAAAAAGGCCAAGGCGAGTATCTTAATCGCTAATTAGAATTTAAAATAAGTATGACTAAATATTGTTTATAGAAAAAAAATTTGTACAATTTTTTTTCATTTATTTTTAACGGTAATAGATATTACTACGCGAAATAAATTGTTTAGAAATTTAGACGCCGGCCCTTTTAGCGTTAACATTGTGTGCACGATTTGTAATTAATTTCAGTCTTTATGCGTGAATTTATGTTACTCGTCTGTCGCATTGCCACTGTAGGTAAGGGACTTCAGATTATCGCACCTACCGTAGAATAGCCACTCGCACAACAGATTTTACGTTACACACATATTTCCGACTTTGTTCATCACCGTATCAATGTGTTCAACATCTCATCGTTCATTTAGATTTTACACACGAGCGATGTTCGTCGACGATAATCGAAGTTTTCGTTTTAAATTACAGCACGACCACGCAACAAAGCACTCAAAATAGCAGTTCCCTGAGTCCTCAGCATGATCATACTTGGCTGGATGGCCTCAACAGTCCCCTCATCCAGGACGAGGGTGACAGCAAGATGTTGAAGCTGCGCTTCGACGTTTCTCAATACACGCCCGAGGAGATTGTCGTCAAAACTGTGGATAACAAGCTCTTGGTGAGCGGAACTTTTGTAGTTAAATCTTGGCGAGAGAGATGTCTTAATCACGTTTATTTTGGGCATCCGTTGACTTTGTAAAAAAATACTCAAAAATTTATTTAAAAATTTAAAAAATTGTTTACGTCCAAATATATAAATAAGATTTTTGATAAAGTTATCGTTTATCTTTAGACATTTCTCTCTCTTTCTCGCGTATAAATTAATTTACTCGAACAATAGATTAGTCAAAATATTACTGTATATTCCAATTTATTGCTCCGTGAGTGTTCCAATTTATTGCTTCTGCTCAATTCATCTGGCAAACGCAGGAAATTCGAAATTATTACACGGTTGACTCATCGCACATGATACTCTCGCCGGTATGGTCTGTTGCACAACTTGGCAAGATGCAAATCGGGTTCAAGTTTTTGCGCAATTGGCGAGGATTGGCGCGACGCAAAGTTGCCGGTCCATGCATAATATGCCGTCATAATGGCGGCGAAGTTAGTTACACGGATTGCATGCCGCCATATAATTGTTTCTAGATAAATTTCTAATTTGCGTTTGCCAAAGATATTAATTGCTCGGAATTATCGATTATTCTTATATATTTTACGATACAGTTTTATATCCTAAATGGAAAATTTAAGATTTAGACAAACACTGTTAAATTAAATATGAAAATATTGTTTTATTCTCTTTTCAAAAATTTACATTTAAATTCTATCAGCGAGTATGGGAAATAATCAATAGTGTAAATGCAAAGTATTTTTCGCGAATCCTTACGAACTGCATATGTAGAACGTAATTGTTCACGTTACATCACTTCCTGCCGGGAAGTTGGCTTCATCGAGTGAACCGACCGAATTCACACGAGAGACGAAGCTTCGTTTAGCGGTTTCGATGATCAGTTCTGAAACGCAATTTTATCTCTCTCGAACGGTCAATTTATATAAATTTAGCAAATTTATAAGAATTCATCTTTTTTCGAATATTAGAATTTTATGCAACGTAAAATATTAAAGCTGAAATTCCTTGGGATTTCTATATACGCGCGTCTTCGAGCTCCTCTAATGCTCCCGCGTCGACTTGGACGGAAATAACTGATGCCGAAAATAAATTCACGCCAGCCGTCATACCGGCGGACCGGAATAATGTTCGACCATTGTGAGCAAACGAGTCGAAATCGAAATACGGGACGACGCGAGACGTCTTTTTTGTGTAACTGCACTTTGATAGTAGCAATACAAATATTTTAATAATTTAATAAAAACGCTGCATCTGTAGCTAATTTAATAAATTTAATGTTACAGAAAATAAATTTTGTTAGAGAATCATTAATCTCTTAATGAGAGAGAAAAAAAGAGAAAATTTATGTAATATCAGTAAATAAATAATTACTTTAATTTACGCGGCAAAGAATATTAAATTTTATTGTGCTTCTAAATATCATTTTAGTTCATTATTTGTTGATATTTTGATAACACGAGCAAATAATCATAGAATTGTTTATTTCAATCTTTTAATTGTGATCGTTTCATCGAGAGGGATAATAAAATTGTGGAAATTAAGTATATTCTTTTTCTCTCTCTTTCTCGAGCAGATAGGTCTTGCAAAAATTCTTCTACCGTTATGCATGCTTGGATGATGAGGTCATTGTACCATCGCACTCTTGTTCTTGATCGCGATGAAAGGAAGATTATAGTGAAAGATCCGTCGACGAACGAGGCACAGTATATTATTTTAATGATTTATTCGGTTGGCCGATTCGAATATTGTTTCATTCTAATTTCATGGTCTCTTGAAAGTCATGACTAATAAGGCACATCACGAAGTAGATATATTTTATACGAGATGCTTAAAAAATTGCACTCTTCCGCAGTTTGTTTAAATCAGAAGAGTATCAGCTTGCCATTCGACAGAGAACATTTTATTATTTATAAAATTTTTATCAAAGTCGAAGAAATAAAGAATCATTTGTTGTTGTGATATTATTTGGTATCACAATTATTGATATCTCATTGGTGAAAGAAACATTGATTTTCTTAACATCGGTTTCAAGTAGTTTATATTAGTTCAGTGGAAACTGAATGGCGGCTGTCAAAACATTTGCTTGTCTGCTGGATTGTCTGTATGTCAATCTAAAGAGTACGTTTTCGTTTTTTATTCATTTCCATTTATCGTGGATCTTTCTTGAGAGGCCATCGATATATCTATGTTCGAATAAATTCTCTATTTTTTTTCTACGTTTGTACTTTTTTCATATTTTTTAAAATTATTTTAAAGCTTAGCCACATATGTGCGTAATCTAATTTTTTTTCAATCTCTCGCTGTTTCTCTCTTTTTTTTCTTGTATGCGAATATAATGAGATAATTTTATTCAGTGCAGCATCGGTTTATTTAATTTAATTTTTTTGACAAAAAAAATCCTTTCTATAAAATAATTTCGTGGGGACGCGGATAATCTTCCATAAATGGATTCGCCAGACGGAAACTGACAGCACTAAAAAAGAGCTCGAAACTGCTTGTCGTATATTGTGGTCAGGGTCTGGAGAATTTAGGTCGGTTGTGCCGCAAACTGACCTTAAAGGGCTCAACCAAGGACGATGCTCCGAAGGACGAGCGTTCCGGGATGGAAATGGGATGTGAATACGAGGGTATAGAACAGAGCATTTCCCGCGAGTTTATGGCCACTTGACGTCATCGCAGAAGCGATGAAAAGACATACATTCTTGTCCCCTTTCTCGTATCTTTTTTATAGTACGTAATCATGTAGTTTTAAGTTTGGATTTTGATAGAGATTTAATTGGTGGCTTAGATTTAAAGGAAATTTGTATTTAATATCGATAAACTCTTTCCGTCGTAATCTCTTTCTGTCTCGAAAGCTTACATTTCATATTATATGGGAATTTTAATCAACTTTTAAGTTCTCGGGTCTGCTTTACAATGAAATGGAAGTAGGAACGTCAAAATTCATGATTATATTTAGTTGCTGAGTCACAGCTGCCAGAAGCTTACGTTATTTTCGACAATCGCGATACCAAATTTCGGAACTATCAAAAATATTTCACTCTAAATATATCTTGTTTTATAAAGAAAATTATAGAAATGTACGAAATTAATTATCTATAATTTTTTATTTTTATATTATAAAATTATTATATTTTTAAAGAGAAAGTGAAGTTATGCTAGAAATATATTTAATGTATAACAATATCTATGTAAAATTTTTATAAAAATGCAGGCGCGCGTAAGCTTTCGAAATATTTGAGATAATCGTATAATCGCTATGATATGTCATGTTTATTGTGACTCAAATTTCTTTAGCGTAGCACAAATCGATAGTTTGACAAATCAGTCGTTTCAATGAATGGTGGTTACAGCTGGTAAGATTGCATAACGTTCGCCTCTCTCGTAAGACGATATCCGTCGCGAAAACTTAGATCTTGCAAAGAGTTGGGTTACTATAGTTCACGACACCTCTTTCCTTTTCGTCTTTTTCTTCGTTCTCTTTCTCTCTCGGTTTTGCATTACACGCGCACACTTTTTTCCGCGTGATAGTTTTAATCTTTTATACGGTCGGCGCGATCGATATCCCAAGAAATATAATACAAAACAGGAAAATCATATTATCGATTTGATGACCGTCACGTCATGGCAAATTATCATGGCTTTCTAAATCATTTCATGGCTTAGAAAAAAAAAGTTCCAGTTCTTGGCATATCGATCTGCATTAAATAATCCATATTTTTCGGATTTTGAAACGAACGATCGATTGATTAGAAACTATTCTTTTTTCATCAAGCCTCATAAAAGAAATATTTCGTTATGAGGAAATCGACGCATATTATTAACAATAAATTGACGAATTATTATCTGTCTTTTTCTATTTTGTGTAGATTATTTGCAAGGAAATAAAATTTTTAAAGAAATGCTACCGAGATATAAATGATTGCTGCGAGAAACTAGCGTTACTAAAAAATTCAAAGAATTAATTATATCGGCTGTCTTTGTTATCTGTGTAGTGCTTTTACTGTCATTTATACTATGTCAGCAGAACGAGAAGCAGTGCCAAGGAATTTATATGCAAAAATTATGCAAGGTAATCACCTTGAAATCGAATATGAAATGACCGGTCTTACAATGGTAAATAAGGAGAAGAAACGCTAAAGATGCGCGTATAATAGACAGATGCAATTCAAGCATTGACAATCAGACGTCCAATTTTTCACATGACGCAAGGTTAAGACCGGTTTATTTCGTTCGTTGGCACGTATCGCGGACGACGACAGATAGATCCTCTCTCGGTTCTCTTGACAGCGCGATGGAAGACGTTCGAGAAGCGAATCGAAGCAAATCGATTAACTCATTAACAGCTTTTACGTAATGCAATTAGCACACGGCAGGCCTCACCTACCGTTCGCAACTCTGTCTTTGATGTATCTGCTACTCTAATGGGCGCGGCTGTGTAGCCTGCACCTGCATTTTTTTCGCGTGCGACAAAGCTATCGAGATACGCTTGAAGAAATATCATCGCGATTAGCGACGAGAGGCAACCTCATGACTTACTGTTGATAGTGATCGGCAGAAAACAGCAGACCCTTTTTTTTCTTTTATTCATCTTTTCGTCTCTGTTTATATTTTTAATATTCGCTTGAATACTCTGAAATAATATTCGTGTGATGAAGAACAAGTTCTTAATTATAATAAAATAAAAATATCGCCGACTCTCTCTCTCTCTCTTTCTCTCTTTCACTGTTTGACTGTACAACTGTAAAAAATTTAATTTGGCTTAATTTTTGAAATTTTTGATATTAAGAATCATTTTCTTTGAGACTGTAAATGTGGATGAACATATCCAGGACACATGTTACACGTGCGCGTTATAAAAGTATAGTACTCTTGTTAATTTGATCGTGTGATTCAACATTCTCGCTCTACCACCGATTTTCAAGGCAAGTTGCTTCGCTCTTGTAAGAACTTCGCGATTTCTAAATACGTCGCTGATCGAACGCATCGTTAACATGATGTAACGTCTACGTCATAACAACATTCGTTTACACAAAACATCTCGACGATGTTATATGCGAGTCGCATAGTAATATTTGCGCATCTTCGAACGGCAGCACTCGTGTGATATTTACTTTAAAACTAGTTTCTAGCAGAAATTTATTTTGAAAAATGCAGCCATCAAATTGTTACAAAAAAAAAAACAATCACACAGTTGGTAGTAATTTATAAAGATAATATTGCGCAATATATGTTCGAACTTGATAAAGTCGACTTTATAGTATAAGTCATAGATCGACCGCATATTTCATTGCTTTTTTCAAAATCTAGATGAATATTTCACGATGAAGAATGTGGATCGTAACGAGTGAAATGTGTCACGCGAGCGAGTTAGGTTTGAAAAAAAATTAGGACGCGGGGTATATAAAGTCTGTATACATATCAACGGCGATCACTTTGCGATAAAATGTAAATTCTTATCGATCGTCAATTAACAAAAGAGTCTTGCTCCATATAATCTTGTTGCAAAAAACCGATATATATTCAAGAAAAATACACATTCCGAGCGTGACTTTTGCAAAATGTTTTCATTAAAAAATGAAATAGAAGATGATATTTTTATCTCGCGCAAAAAACAGGATCGAATGGAAAGAGGATTCGCAAGAAAGCAACCATCCTTTAAAATATTGATTTGCGTTGACGTGATGTTGAAGATAATATGGCGGTGCGATCCGCACTTCTCGATCCGTCTTTCTCCGTCTTTCTCGTCCTTCGTCCTGCTGTATACATTTCGATTTTTCCTCGACATAGCTCTCGTAAAACGTAAAGGTGTCCCAATTATGTCGCGGCTTGCATAACCCACTTTTGTCGCTGTTCTAATATAAGGAGGTTTCATTTTCCGTTCTATGTCAATGAGTTTTCACTAAACTGGCGACAAGCCATAATCATATTATTATTTGTACTATTCGCGAAATTTACCTTAGATATGCAAGAACAATAAGATACAAGTCTATAATTAAAGAAATATTTTAATTTGAAAGTTGATACATAATTACGTCTCTCATATTTTGTGAGAGTTTCAAATTAATTTTTATAATTTAAGTATTATCATATAAACACTTCTGTTAAATTACAATAATTTGAATATTCAACAAATTTTAGAAAATTGATTACATGAAGAAAATTCTTTACACGAAATATATAGATTTGCGTTTATAAATATGTCGTATTTTTTCGTACAAGCTTTTCGCGAAAACGTAATCAATATATCTCGCGTGCATTTGTAACATAATGCGTATGCGTAATTCGCGTACGGAAAAATGAGATCGATGTCTGATATGTTATACCAGCATACGCGTCTACTAAGGAGATGAAACCTACGCTTGGTCAAACGAAACGGGCATGACTCATGGGCTCATGGCTCGAACGAATGAGTCAATACGGTCACTATTACGAGTGCATTCTCGTTACCCTATTTCTAGATCTCTCTGGAAAATTAATTGCCTGTGAGAACATCACGAAAGCCACTTCAAGTATATACATCGTTTTACATCATTATTACTCATGAAAATTTTATTGCGCTAACGATAATTTCTTGTTGCTCGCGATAGAATTATGTCGCGTATATACGACTTTCGAAGAAAAGTGCGAGAAGGGACCATTACTTTGATAGCGCGTTTATGATGATAAATCAATCGCGACACGTTTTAATATTTGGCGTACACAATACGAATATTAACGTAACTTGTAAATTTACATTAGTAAGCGTATGTACGCGCAAACATACTATGAATCGCGAATAAAATATTACTATATTGTTAACATTAATAATGATCTATGCTAAAATAATAAATTTTTTAGCTATACTACAGAATTACGGCATAATTTGGCTATTAGCCATAATATATTTTAGTTTCAAGGTAAAAACGGACACATTCAAAATCTGGTTGCAACATCTTGCGTTACTTTGATATAGGGTTAACTTTTATTGGGAAAAAAATTTCTCTCTCTCTCTCTCTCTTTCTCTATTAGAAAATTTTTTTTCCTAATAAAAGTTAACTCTATATAAAAACACGCAGGATGCTATATATATATTCTGGATATATATCTAGATCTAAAATCTACATGGAAACGATAAACAAATTGCTAAATCTAGCTTATTTGATTAAAACTGATGATTCGACCGGATTTAAAATTATTACGTTACTTTTTTCTGTGTATGATTGCAGGCAATTGCGTTTCTCAATGAATCGTATGAATAGTGATAAAATTACAAGATTCGGATATCGTGCACAAGGTCTCTCAAATAACATAATGCTTTTGTTTCAGGTCCACGCTAAACACGAGGAGAAGACGGAGAGCAAATCAGTATACAGAGAGTACAATCGGGAATTCTTGTTGCCGAAAGGAACCAATCCCGAGAGCATTAAGTCTTCTTTGAGTAAGGATGGTGTTCTTACCGTGGAAGCCCCCTTACCAGCGATCGGATCGGGCGAGAAATTAATCCCGATTGCACATCAGTAAACTCGTGACGAATCGTCGAAAAACCAATTTCTTATTTCCTGTCTCCGAACTCCTGTTCCAACTACCATTCAACTTACCCAACTTGGATCTTTCCGTAAGTCTTTTCATCCTTCTTTTACAATTCCTTACATATAAAACTTACTTATTGTTATTGTTAGACACGAGTCGATTTATCACGTGCGAGAAAGTTTGACCAATTTTAACTAAATAGCAGAAACGGCGAGCGATCGCGTCAAGTAATGCGTATCGAATTTCATTAGCTTAAAAAAGAGAAAAGAGAAATCAAACGTAGAGATCAATGTTGAAGTGCTATAAAGATAAAAAATCAGATGAGATGTTTGATATAAAATATTTTCCTTTTTCATACGAGCAGCTTTAATACAGCTTTGATACACAAGATATTTCATCTTCCCTCGTAGAAAAATAGCATACTTTTTTCAGAGAGATGTGCATTGCCTTTTTTGAAAAGATATACTTTAGTTAGATTTTTTTTTTTTTTTTTTTTTTTAAATTTGTGAGCTATACTGCTTACTTGTGCACCGCGTATCAACGAATCGAAATTATTACAAATGTATGGAAAAGCGATTGTTTGTAATGGTTAACTTATATATATGTGTTAGTTTAGGTGTACGTTAAAAGACTATAACACAATGCTTAGTGTGTGTATATATACATGAGCATTATATACTGATATTATTTATGGATATTTTAATATTTTCGAAATGCGCATAATATTTAAAGGTAATGCAAACACAAGTTTAAATAAAAATTGATGATAAGAAAATTTATATACAATTTATATTTCCCTGACAATGAGAGGAACCTTCGTGAAACATAGGGTGAGTAATAATATGCATATAAGTTTGAAAAATTTGTAACAATTTAGTGTGTGAAACGTACTTTCCGTTAACAACAGTATTTAGATTGCACATTGATAACAAGATACATATCATAGATGTTTAATTTGCCTTTATTAACAAAATATTTTTTTATATACAAATAAATCTCTTACGTTGAATTATTATAAAATTGTTATACAACATTTGTGTTTGTATTGTTTCTTAAAACAAGAGAATTTAAACATTATATTTCGGAATAAATAATATTACATGATTGACTTTTGTATTCGTATTATCTCTAGGAAAAGAGTTTCGATAAAAAAATATTAAATAATCCTATATATCCTATAATCCTGTATACAATTTACGATAGACAAATCTGTTCATTGTTACAAACAATCGATATAAAATTGCACATGATTATATCGATATTGCATGTATAAAATAGCAAAAGTTTTACAGATTTATTTCACGAATTGTACAAGTTATATTCATACATTTTTGTCATGGATCTATAGAGTTTTACTTCTACTTGACAAAAACGTGTTTTATCTTTTAGATTTATGTACAAGATTATAACATGAAGACGTCGTATTATCTTTTATTATTTTGGCATACTTTTTTGAATCATTGTGGTAAAAGTGATAAAAAACACGTTATCTACTAGCCAATAAAACGTACTAATAAAATATTAATTAAAGTATCGAGATTGGAAACAATATTACGCGGCTTTGCTGCGAAAAAAAAAGAGGATCAGTCTCGAATCGAATTGATAAAATTTACATGTTACAATATAAAACACATTTTTGTTCCGTATCTAAATATTATTCACGTAACATGTTTATCGTGATAAAAGAGAAAAGTAAAAATTTTTTTATTAAAAAAATTTTTATATTCTCGGTATACACTCGGTATATACTCGGTTAAAATTTTTATATACTCGGGATTTCGGCGGAAAATAACGGCGCGTCTGATGCGGTAAACGTTGGTGATTTACCTTCTCTCGCAATGCGCAACGCTTGGTGAATCGACACGGTATCGAGTTCTTTTTGATTCGGCTTCTCGTTATCAAGACAGATATCGGCAGCTCTCTTACCAAACGGCTCCAAAACTTTAACTCTATAATCCACTATTGTTGATACTGGATTACCAGTCAATCTCAGATTCTCCAAACAAGGTAGATGACCGATGTGTTTTACCTCCTCGATTTTTTCGATGCGATTGCAGCTTACATCCAATCCCTCCAAAGAGTATAACTTTGAGAAACTAGCGAGTGACGTTAATTTGTTTTGCGATAAATCGATATATACGATGTATCCGAGTCTTGTGTAAAGATCATCCGGCAGACTGGTAAAATTATTCGATGCTAGATACAATTGAGATAATCTCGGTAATAACGTAACATTGGAAATCTCAGACAAGTGATTGTTGTTCAATGTCAGACACTCTATGTGCGGCAATAATTTAATTGCCTCATCTATGACTTCTATGCGATTATCGCTGAGATCCAAATGTGTAACTTTTAACCATACATGAGAATCATTGGCATTTATGATATTTTTATGAACTTCTTCGCACATGGCCAATTCTACAATGTTTCTGAGCTTAGTATTAGTAACTTTTAGTGTAGTCACGGTATCTCGAAGATTTCCCATATTATAGACTTTATCCACGGGATATCGATCGACTGTCAAATATTGCACGTTTTTGAAGGTGGATAATTCTATAGATAATGCAGACGAATAAATATTACTAGTTTTATAAGGTTCTAAACTTCCTTCAATCGTGAGATTAGTTAAGTGAGAATTAAAGTCCAAAACGTGACTAAAATCGTATTTTTTATCCACAACTTCCAAAGAGGGACACGGTTGTTTCAGTCTCTCGCTAATCGCATAAAGCTGAAAATAAACAGGAATGATATTAGTATCTCATAATACAAATTTGCATTGAGTAAAAATATAGACTATAGATTATATTTATCACCTGTACAGGGTTAAATTTATAGCTTGAACTCTGTAGAAGAGTATTGCCATTCGTAAAGAATTCCAAGGCCATACTTTGTAGCAGAAAGTATATATCGTACACATGTAGGTCTAGGAATACAGCTAATTCTCTAGGCATTGCCTTCTTCAAATAATTATAAACAGCGTTGAGATATATTTCGAGACTCTGCCGACGTTTCTCCACAAAGGCTTCGCACTTGTTACCAATGAGTTTTTTCGGCGGTAAAATATCCTTCTCGACGCAATGCTCGGAGACGAGCTTCTCGTGCAATTCCGCAAAGTCATTGTATCTAGAACACAAAGAGGAGCTATATATTTTTCTCTGATCGACCATTGTCTCTTAAGTTAATTAGAATAGAAAAACTAAACGTGCGCAATATTTGCGGCGAAAATGAGTGTAATTGCCAATATTACCTGTGTCTCACGGTCCATTTGATCGATGCAATCCCAATCTCGATGCAATAATACGTGACTCCGTCCGTCGTGTCGGCCGACGGTATTTTCAAGCATACATTTTCCTGGTTCGACAGCAGACACGCCATTATCGCGTCGCGATGCGTGTTTCAATTCGTTTATACGTGGCAAGTAATTTCACGCGATAATTAGAGAACCAGAAGTTATCCCTCCACGTCGCGCGATCTCTCCGGAATAACGTAGAGCGAAACGCGAAACGCAGCGCGGCACGGTGCGGGGCATTTAAGGACAAAGTCTGCAATCTTGGTGCATCGAGCTCCGTGTCCCCGCCCACTGCTTATCACTGTCGCTGCGGGGTACTCTGCGACGTTGATTAACGTGGAACCAAAACCATATCTCTACGACACGACACGAGAGCATACGCATCTCTCAACATTTTTGACAGCTACCGAACAGCTGTGGAGTGTGGAGAACAAACCGCGCCCGATGCTGCCATCTTACGGCGAGACATCGAACTATGAAGTTGTCGTTGCGAAGAACGCCGCGAGATGTCGTCTCATGCATCTTGCGCGTCCATTTGAATTACGACACTCAAAATCTTCCGTTACAGTTTCGTAGCGCGCGATGGACGGCAATTACGTACGTACGTTTAAACTGTGGTGCTTTGTCCTGGAAGAGGATGGAAATCCATAAAGGGAAGAAGAAGAAGGAGACGTATGTACGTTTATAGTTTGTTATTATTTCGTGTTTTTTCTTCGCTCGTAGTTGCTCCTCGTTCTTATCTCCCCCGAGCATCAATCCATTTTCTCGCTCGTGCGGTAAACAAGATATAACCTGAGTTATGAATTTTTCCGAGGCGCGAGAGGAATGTCCTTGGATAGTATACGGTACTCTTTAAAGGACAACTTTTTGAGAAACGAGATACTAGAGTACTTAATTTCATTAATATATAATTATATAAAAGATAATGAAAAAGAGAAATAGACAGAGATTCGAATGTATATATTACAGTTACTGCTGCATCTTTTCGTAAAATATTCACGCGTACAATCATCCATTTTTTTCAGCAGTATCTTTTTATCAGTAACGCGTAGTTTTATCAGGATAAAACAAAAATCGTTCTTGTGACCGCTTTAGAAAAATGTTCGGCGAACGATATCGTTTGATATCTGTCGGCGATCTTTCGTGCGAGCGAGGTATTTTTTTCAATCGCGTTTCGAATATCGTGAGAATTTATCAACGTTTCACCGATAAGATATCCGTCGAGAGAGAGAGAGAGAGAGAGAGAATGAGAATGAGAGAGCAAGAAAGTGAACGAACGAGCATCTCGAAATACACGCGAGTGCGAGCGTGATTTTGCGTGTTTATCTCGAGCGTCCGCAGATATTACGGAGAGCGTATTCAGCTAGGAAAGAAATTTGTTTTTGCTTAACGAAAGGGCAGATCGGGCTACCACAAAACGAGCTCGCTCGCTCATTCATGGCAGCTCTCATTGGCAACAACCTGTTGCCGCAGTGGCGTAACTGATGCTTCCTATCGAGGTGCTATATCAAATGGGACGGTTCATTACACCAACATTCGGATTAGACACATAATGTCCTCGAATTAGCAGTAAATAAATGTATAGGAAGCTACTCCTTGGAAAATTTCGAATCGATTTCTATTGTAAACATATCGAAACGTTAATAATTCTCTAGTTATGGAATACGATTCATTGTTTAATTTGAAGTGAATATTAATGTAACGGAATTTAATTTGAAGTGAGACATGCTAAAAATTCTAATATTAAAGTTTGTCAGAAATAATTTCCAAATTTTACAAGGAACATATCTATTTTTCATTATTTTTATTACAATATTGTATATTTGGAATTGTAATAAAATTGTTGTATTTTTAGTTCTAAAAAGAATTTAAAACTGAATAGGTATTTTGATTTTGAATTTAGTTCAAATCCAGATCAAATTGCTTTATTCATTTATATTTGAATCAAAGACATGGCTGTCAATGCATTTTATAAAATAATATTTATATTAATCGCGTGGGGCCCAGAGTCTCGTTAATTACGCCACTGACAGATTGGATGCTGCGTCAGGAGCAATGGCGGCTTACCTGGCTGGCTATGCTCGCTGCTACCCCCCCCCCCCCCCCTTTGTTTCCCCTTACCTTCATCGCGTTCCTCGGGGGCAAGCCGACGAACCTGTTGCCCGTTCTCATCCAGTATCGTGTCGGTTTCGTCCTTATGCGGTTCGCGTGCTCTCATGGCGCGCGCGCGCGCCCAGGTGTGTGTGTTTATCGTTCAAAAAACGCGGCGGAAAACGCGTGTTGCGTGCGTTGGAAAAAAAAAGTGGTCCTCAGGTGATCTTTGCAGGTACGATTGAGATCGGTGAGAGCTTTCTTGGCTCCTCTTCTCGAACCGCGCGTCGACGCGTCATCGCAGGGTTCGCTCGCGCTTTCATCACTGCTCGTGCGGCGATCGTTTGTTCGATCGTCGAAATATTTTTCGGAAAAGCGACGAAAAATTTTTGCGAAAAATTGTAAGGGAAACGGTAAACAACGGTAAACATTGTGCTTTTGTGTCGGTGTTTTGGACAAAAAAAGGATCTGATATATTACCGATCGCGTGGCCATTTGTTTGCATGTACGACGATCTTTTTAAACGTTCGACCGATGTGACATTTGAATTTCGACGACTACTTCCTCAAAAGAGATTGCGAAATCGGAATATAAATGGTAAACGATGCCTTACTGTAGGAAATGTGATTTTTCTTGGATATCGTTACGAAAAATCTGGTGAGAAACGAAGCGAAAAATGTAGCTTCGGACGTTCGTGACGGAAGATTTTACAATTCGCGAGAGAGTTGAGCGTGTTCGCCAAAAAAAGATTGATCGCGTGGGAAGTGTATGTATTGAATTAAGTGCAGTGACACACACAAAGTAGATTATGGATTATACCTTTCACGATCGGTAAAGCGTCGATCTGACGACCACATTCCTGAGGACGCGTCGGTTCTTCGTTACTTTGAACCAAGGACGGTGAGTTTCAACGATTACAGCCTCCGATCAATCCTTTCGTGATAGACATACAAATCTACCTGCGATTAATAGAAACATTAATGTTAATGACAATATAATACTATTCGCAAAATTTCTGTCTTTTTTTTTTTTTTTTATACGTTACATGCGTACGTTAATCTATCTCTGATAACACAAAAATATGTTATCATTGATTACAACGGTATGTAGCTTTGGTAATTACACGATAGTGATCCTCGTGTTACGGGGAGCAAAAAGAAGTAACGTGTTTCTATGATTTTATCAAGACATCGTGAAGGTGCGATTAACGTGACAAAAATTGTGTGAACGAACCGTCGGAAAACGAAATAAATCCGTGATTTATAAGCAATCTGGTAAAGTGAATTGCTCAGGTAGATATTTCGGTTGTAGGCGTATTCAGGCATTCTTGCCATGTCATTGATGTATCAGCGACATAGAGAAAGATCATTAAAAGAAAGAGCTACTCGTATAAGAAGGAGAAAATTATGTAAATGTAATTCTTAGTCGTGGACTAATCAAATTGTCATGCGCTGGAATGCGCTGTAAAGTTCAAATGAATTTATAAGCTTATACATTATACTATAAATGTTATTAATCACTAATAAACAAAATGATAGGCTTGTCGGAACACATATAAAATCTTTCGCCACAATTTTTTAGATGTTTTATATCTTAAATTTTACTTTTAGTTTTTTTTTTTTTTTTTTTTGTAGTGTAGCTGTTCAATGTACTTTGAAAGCAAATGTAAATATTATAAAATTAGACAGCACTTCAATAGAGAAAAATTAAGTAAAAGTATTGGATTTTAAATATTTTATTGTGCAATTTTTCCTTTCATTATCAATTTCGTGTATCGATATAAAATTTCAATTATTTCATATAAATGAAATTTTTCGATGTTATACACATATTTATTTTCTCAGTTTCTGAAAAATTTATTTCGCAGATATTTCCTTTTTCTTTTTCGCCCATATATATTTAAAAAAAAACTCAAGTTGTAATTTGTGAGAACTGTTAAAATAATCACGCACGCGCATATCCGCCAGAACAGTGCCCTTCTGTGGCTTTAAATTTAATATCGTCGTCTTTCTTGCAGCTTGCCGTTTCCGATTACGTACTTGGAACAAGAGAGAAAGAGAGGTTGCAGGACGGAGAGGATACTTTAGCGAACGAGAGAACAGAGGATGCTGGATGCCGTGAGACCGTTCGTTGAAGCCGGGATCGTGGCGGAGGTGAGTGGCCGCTTCTTTCTCTTCCGCTTGGAATGTTGCGTTGTTTCTCGTCTCTCATATCGAGGAACGAAGAAGCCCTTCACGTTCGATTAGAGCTCAACGATACCCGTTATAATACGTCTTTTTTTTTATTTTTATTTTATTTTATTTTATTTTTTTTTTTGCTGACAAAGTCAGTCGTGGAACACTGATCTGTCTCGTCTCGTGAGAAATAACTCGCGCTACGGGCTTCTCTTTGAAAGTTTGCTGCTTTCACAAGAATCGGTTGATCTTCGCGTTGACAGGTGCTCCATAAATCATTTTGTTTAATTCGACTCGAATTTCATTGAGCTTTGATCGAGCAGCCTAAAGTGTTTTCCGGCATTTCGCATGCATGCAGGTTTCTGTCTCTCGTCTGACAATTTAACGATTGAAGCATTATATATATATACAAAAGCCCAGTTCGCCGATTTCTCGGTGCAGCGGAATTTGCTTAAAAGCAAAGTGCAGTTGCGCTTTGCGTAAAATAACGCAATTAAGAACATATTGAACGCGGTTGAGCAAAGTGTAATTTACACCCGAGCGCGTTCGAAATCGATGAGAAATATTCCTTGTTTCGCCCAAGTTCATAGGAATTATAATTAAACAAAATAAGGATTATATTTAAAATATTGATTATACACACTGAAAAAGGAATATTATTATACTGCAAAAAGCAGTTCTAAAATTTGTTTACTTCGAATTAAATGAAACGCCATTACAAAATATCAGGTTGATCTAGTTTTGTTGACAAGCATTTTGCAACATAAAGTTTTTATAAATTTTAAACTAATATGTTTTTGTGCATTTTCGACATGAATTTAAAATAGTTGAATTATATTGCTGCACAGCTCGGCTATATCGCGTATTCTAACTGATCTATGAAGATTAAACGGAGTGTCACAAAGAGAAAGAGAGAGAGAAAGCCTTTCAAATCCCAGATGTAGAAACTAATAGCGAATTATAATATCTTCCTAATATTGAAAATGAAAGAGTTGTGAAAATTAGAACAAAAATAGCTCATATATATTATATATTACAAAAATAAATGCGTTTTTATATATTTCGAGTCACGATTTCCTCATCCGTCGAGTAACTTCTTCCGTGACATAACGCAACGCGTTCATGTGGAACGTCGCGGAAAGCCGATCGGGAAATCGGGAATTAGTCTGCCGGAAAGTTATACGAAATGAAGCTTTTTTTATCATGAGCCATGAAGCATACGATCGATAAAATGCGACGTAAGATATCTAACGCGAATACGGTCAACGGTAAACCTTTGAAAACTTTTTCGCGTGCCTTTCAGCGGCACGTAAAATTATTCAAACAACTATGCGAAAACTGTTTCCTTATCTCAGATAAAATATCCAATAATAGTTGAATATTTGAAAGAAAAAGAAAGGAGAGAAATGCGACCGTGACACGAGCGGTCGTTGGTGCGAATAACGGAATGTTTAAAAGAAATCGTAAATGGATAGTGAGAGCGAAGAGAGAAATAGAGAGTCCATTCGGTCCAGATATCTTGCATAGTGCAAACGTCGCGTCCAGTAAGAACGCCGTTAACAGAACGATTTCGAAGTCCGAACATTAAATGAGAATCGTCCTGTTGGCGTTCGCGCAGGACTCCGGCAGTAACCATAAGCCCCTGCACTCGGCAGCATCCGTGCATTCAGCATGCACGCTCGACTGCAGCCAGACGACTCATCATCTCGTTTCACTTTGATGTTGTGACCGCATTGCATTCCTTCTTTCCTTTACTGCCGCGTCCTCGTTTACCCGTTTTCCTTCGTACCGCTCTTTTGCATCTTGTCGAAAAGAACTGGCTCTCTCTCTCTCTCTCTCTCTCTCTCTCTCTCTCTCTCTATTTTTGTTATGAATACTTGCACACAAAACAAACGCCATAACGCGCATGAGATGAGATCACACCGAAATGTCGGGGCATTGCATTCCTTTACTGCCGCGTCCTCGTTTACCCGTTTTCCTTCGTACCGCTCTTTTGCATCTTGTCGAAAAAAACTGGCTCTCTCTCTCTCTCTCTCTTTCTCTCTCTCTCTCTATTTTTGTTATGAATACTTGCACACAAAGGAAACGCCATAACGCGCATGAGATGAGATCACACCGAAATGTCGGGAAATGTTGAGAGACACATTACGCACGCATTTCCGGCCAAAACTAAAATTCTTCGTTTGTTTTACATTTTTTGTTTGCACCGAGCACTTTGTAATTTATCATGATAATGTTTCTTCTCAAGATAGTATGTCTGTACATAGAAAAATACGTTATTTTTCCCATTTATCTACATCTACATTATGAAATATTCCTGCCTTTCATTTTCGTCGATTCGCTAGCTTTTGCGAAACAAATCATAAAAATAATTCGATAGCATTCTGCTAAATATTCGAATAAATATAGTAATTAATATTATTTTCGGTGCATATATGGATGTAATTTTGGAAGTTGCGATTTATTTAGTATAACGAATGTCACACGATTTTTCCTATGCTTTCGTTTTTTTTTGTTTTTTTTTTTTTTCTTTTGCATCTTGTCGAAAAGAACTGGCTCTCTCTCTCTCTCTCTCTCTCTCTCTCTCTCTCTCTCTATTTTTGTTATGAATACTTGCACACAAAGCAAACGCCATAACGCGCATGAGATGAGATCACACCGAAATGTCGGGAAATGTTGAGAGACACATTACGCACGCATTTCCGGCCAAAACTAAAATTCTTCGTTTGTTTTACATTTTTTGTTTGCACCGAGCACTTTGTAATTTATCATGATAATGTTTCTTCTCAAGATAGTATGTCTGTACATAGAAAAATACGTTATTTTTCCCATTTATCTACATCTACATTATGAAATATTCCTGCCTTTCATTTTCGTCGATTCGCTAGCTTTTGCGAAACAAATCATAAAAATAATTCGATAGCATTCTGCTAAATATTCGAATAAATATAGTAATTAATATTATTTTCGGTGCATATATGGATGTAATTTTGGAAGTTGCGATTTATTTAGTATAACGAATGTCACACGATTTTTCCTATGCTTTCGTTTTTTTTTGTTTTTTTTTTTTTTTTTTTTCGTATAGCTCGCGAAATACACCCAGCGTCAAATGCACAGGATATTGCCGTTTTTGTTGAAATTGAACGAGACAGGAGTCTCTTCTCGTATCGGCGCCACGTGGCTACTTTCTCGAGTGCACTCGATTGCAATGTGCACGCACATTCGATCGGCAAATGTATATCGGGGATAAAAGCATCGCGGCGAGAATCCGTACATTTCCTCGCTTTCTTTGACTTCACTCTCTTTCCTCTCGTTTTTCTTTTGTCAGTTCTTTTCTTTCTTTCTCTCTTTCTCTCTTTCTGCCCTCAACATACCTTTTTTCACCATGATCGATTAAAGTTTCGATGAAAGTCTCATTCCCCACTTTCGAATTCGAAGTGCGCCTTGGAATATCCATCCTCAGACTTGGACTTTTTATACGGCAATTCGCGCAAGGAAGGTAAGAAGGATACATAATTCCTGAATAGCTATCGGATTCCATGAGTCATTTCTGAAATCTTCAATTTCCTTCGTCTCGCTGCCGCGCGTTTTTATGGAACGTTCATTAGTTATACCTCATCAGCAGGATTGGATAGATGTATTTTCAATATCTTTTAAATTCAAATCACGGAAAATGTTTATTTTTATTAAATAGATTAGGATAAAATGAGAAATATATTTTATTTCATTTTTGGAAATGAAATCAAAGCATATTCTAAATTAAATTCTTTCAAAATCTTAAAATAGAATGTAGGTAAAATGACTAAGTCAGTAAATTGTACTATTTTTATAATTTTCTCAAATGTTTTTTTTCTTTTTTTGAAAAAATGGTTTTTACTTAAATTTAATTTAGAGAGACTTTTGAGATCTGCCTTATTTAAAAATTATTTATATTCCATTATCAACGAAAAAAAAAACTGTTTCGTTATCGAAGCGCTAAAATTGCAATGAAGAGATGAGAAGAAATTTTTCCTACGGAAATTATAAATATTTGATAAAGATTTTTATACGATATCTTTCACACAAGATAATCCCAAGTAAGAAAATTGGACGGAGTATTATTATATAGAAAAGTCTTTGTTCGCACTATAGTTCTCGTCTTACTAGCTCGTCGTATCTGGGGACCGGTGAAACAATGAGAAAAACGCGGCTAACGGAAGAAAAAAGCTTTCTTTTTCTCGTGACTCTACCGGCGTAATACTATCCTTCATTCTTACAGTTTTCGCAGTATCCGTTTTTCCGCGAGAGAGGAATTATTCTACCTGCAATTTGACTCTTGGAAAGATACTCGTCAATCTTGAAATTATTGAACGAAAAATTAATTATGATAATTATTATCGTAATTTATAACCCATTTAAGAACCTTTGCAAGTGAAGAGCATTCTTGTGATAATCCAGGTAGAATTACAGCAGTAACGAGCGAATAATTTTATTTTGTCTCTCTTGTCCATCTCTTGTTACTATAGCTTGTCCTCTGTGGATATTACAAACGAGTTTACGACGCGGCTGACTATTCTTAAAAGAAAAAGAAGAAAAACGGGCAAAGTCTCGACGTGAAAATCCACGGGGAATCATAAGATCGGAACGCGCAAAGCAATTCGGACATTTTGCCGCAAGCTGGAATTTTTCCTAACCGAAAGTTTCCGACAATCTTCAACCAATTGGCGATAGTCACAAAAGTCCGAATTTTTTAATCACAATAGATGTTTAAACGAATTTTTCTTAAAGTAGAATTGCGAATTAATCAAAGAAAACATCAAGTCGGTCTATAAATTCATGCATATTTTGGAGGAAATTTATATAGATGAAGTATAATTTTTATATTTTTTTGAAATCAATGAGATCTATTTTTTTATATTAATAATTTATTGGCAAATTGATAATTCTTTTTTTTCTGTATAAAAATTAGATTCGCGCGAATTTTTCTGAACTGATTTAAATAAAACAGAAGTTGCGGTTATTTATACGAATTTAATTCTACGAAAATGCTCGCTTATTACAATTATAATACTTAAAATTGTTGTGCGTTAAACGTATGTAATTTTGAAAAATTTGCACGTCGTTAACCACGTGCAAATTGTGTGTCGCGAAAAAGCCGGCACTGATCAAAATCAATCGATCTTGCGGTTGCACTCTTGGCTAAATTGTGGTAGCGGATGCGCGCGCCGGCGAATGGCGTGGGTGATGCATCGTCGGCAATATCCACCTGTTTTAGGTGAAATACGAAAGTATGCTGGCGCTGAAACTCCGCAGTTCCTCGATATTGCGCACTGTACTGAATTATGAGAGCGTTGACTTTTACCTCGCGACTACCACGGGCACCGAGTGCATGAATATTGCCTTCCATCTCTCTGTCGATTCATTCTCTAACTTTGTCCGTCATCGATATTCTTAGATGCGCCAAACATTGACTACACGCTTCACATAATTAGCTCGTTTTTCTTGTCTTGCATCTTATTATGCAACATATAATAGTATAATGATACACGCGATAATTTAATATGCCCAATATTAAATATATAAATATACGTAATATATTTATTATGATGTAAACGTAAAAGATGGAAACGTCTTTTAACTCACTTTTAATTCGATCGTAAGATCGCTTATTACCATTTAATCCTATTTACATCGTATAATATATTCTTGCATCGAGCATATCTTTTTCGCCCTCTTATGTTCATAAACTTCTTAATATAATTCACGAACACGTGCGCGCATATATCGTATGCATGTCGGGAAGAGTCAACAGTTACTATCTCAACCGGAGTTCCGGTTTTTCAAACGGAATGGATTAAATGACGCGTACGATGAAAGAGAGCAATTATCGATCGACGTAAGAAGCGAATTTAGGTGGGAAAAGAAAGAGAATGCGCGTGATCGAATGACTCGTACCGGATGACTTATCCGTACAGTTTATCTTTGACCTCTTTCCTCCGAGAGATCTCTTTGTCTTTAATAAATTTGTCGTCCCGGACGGGAAAGAGCTGCGCTTCCCTCGAGGTAAACGGATTACACGCCTATCAGGTATATAAATATGAAACCGGAATTTTTGTATAGAAAATACACGTTTATTGTATGAAAATGATAAAAAATATTTTATTCGAAGTATTGCCCATTGCTAGCTATACATTTTTCCCATCTCTCTGACAATTTGTGGATGCAACGCCAAAAAAACTGTTGCTCCTTTGAGGCAAACCAGTCATCGAGCCATTTTCGTACATTTTCGTAAGAAGTGAAGTGCTGCTCAGCAAGTGCGTGTCCCATCGATGCAAATAAGTAGTAATCGGATAGAGCCAAGTCTGGTGAGTAAGCCGCATGCGAAAGTATTTCCCAACTAAACGCCTCAATCATTTCCTTGACCGGTTTTGCTGTGTGTGATGCATTATCATAAAGCAAAATCACTTTGTGTTGCCTTTTTTGATATTCTGGTCATTTTTCACGCAAAGCTTGATTCAAATCGATCATTTGTTGTCGGTAGCGTTCAGTATTAACGGTTTCGCCAGGTTTTAGCAGCTCATAATAAATCACACCCTTCTTCCACGTTCTTCGTTTCTCACGTCAAAATCGCCACTTTTGAATTTTTTAAACCACTCAAAGCACTGTGATTTACCAAGAGCATGCTCACCGTAAGCTTCGACAAGCATTCGATGCGATTCTGCAGCAGTTTTCTTCAAATGGTAACAGAAAATCAATGCTGTCCGCAAATCGTAGTTTCCAGGCACAAAATTCGACATGTTCAACGCTATTAAAAACTATGCTGTTGTATGAAACTTGTATTGTTGTGAGTTGAAAATCTTTATCAGATGGCAAAACAAGAAAATGGCGCCAATGACGCGGTTTGACGGTAACTACATTGACAGCTAGGGCCATCTATGGGCAAATTTCGGTTTCATATTTATATACCTGATATATGGCCATTACAAGAGATTTATCGGATAGAACTGCGAGACAGGGAAGCAAAATATCGATCTTAACATTTTATAATCACTTTACGTTCCCTGTGTCTGCGTCTTCATATTCATACATATGTAAAATACAATGGAAAAGCGACGATAAACCGGTAATAATCGATGATGATTGACTTTTTTTTTAATAAGTCGCTCTCTTTTGTTAATCCTTTTTAAATGAACTTTTTAATATGATGCTTGATACTTAACGTAATATCTTTTTCGTGTACACAGCTTTCATAATTTGTCTCTGAAACCGCTGAATGTACGTGGTCGCATTGCACTTGCTTTTACATCGTCAAATCTTCTTTTACTTAAGCTCTTTAAGTTTAATTAAAAATATAAGCTAGGATAAAAAAATTAATATTGAGTCGAAAGAAGCATGGTCTCTTAAATCTCATAAACGTGATTCGAATATATAGCTATCTAATAGAGATATAAAAAGATCGCGGAAAAATATTTCTCCATGTCTCATATTAAGACAAGAAATGCATGTATCGGAGAGATGTAAAGAGCAAAATGTACATGTAAGGGAAATAAATTCGAATGTCGTATTTTGATATCGTCGCACTTCATATTTCCGCGATTTGTCGCAGATATGTTGCGCTGCATCGTACTTTAATTTATATTGCTCTCATTGTCAGCACATTCTCTTTCTTTCTCTATTCGCTTCGCGATACATCACGCTCCGATAATTACAGCAAATGTTAAGATGTAATTCTCGTAGACATAGGTTAATCGAGTCAGCGTCACCGCAATGCAATGTGTTATCGAAATACCGCACATGTTTACATTGTTGGTCGTGTACACAGACGTACGAAATATCTTGTTACGCGATAAATTAGCGGTATTTTCGCGATAGAAGTTTGTGGATGAGATCCGGATTTGCGGAGCGTAAGATCGTCGCCCTTATGGCGTGCACGTGTCTTATTTCGAGGTCGTGCGACTCTGCGCACCAAACCGCGTTCTTTCTCGAAATATATTCTGTACATTCACAACGCGTGTTATCGGCTTTTATCATTTTTCCACTAGAGAATTTTGCGAGTTTATCCGGTTGCCTCATCCGAGAAAAACTGACCACCATTAATAACAATACTTTTTCCCTGCCTTATTACTCCATTTGAATCTTATTAATTATGTGTATAATTGTTACTATTATTATCCCTTTCTATATCATTTAGATGAAAACGGGCTATCATTTCTTTATTGCATTAAATGGTCTCGGTTTATTAAAAAAAAGGAAATACTTTGCTTGTATAAACGAACGCGCAATGTCGAATGTTTCGCGTATATCATGCGTGCGCTCCTGAAGAGCAAACGAAACGCAAAAGAAGCTGCAGTCTGCAGCCATGTCCGGTTGTTGATCCGCCTGGTTTGCTGACTACAGCGATGCGTGTGTCGAGCAAACGCGTTCTCGCAGTATACGCCGATGAATGTTCTTATGCGATGCAATCGTATGGTCGACACTGGCGTAACATTCGGTGGGTTATATCATCAATATATTTTTTCACATACATTCGAAATATTTTTGAAAATCGTCAATCTTTCTTTTATGATGAATAAAATTAGATTATGAAGAAAAAAATTGATCTTAGAATTGATTAACTTATTAATTGAAAAAATAATCTGCTATCAGATATATAACATTATTTAATTGTCTTTTATAAAAGGATAATTTTTATGCGCATTTATGTTAAATAATAATGACAGGAATGCATCGTTCCTGAGGAAGTATTGTTATGCTTATTTAAATCACACTATGCGTCACGCCCTGCTGACGTACAGACGGAGGATATGCGCTCCTCCTCTCTTTGAGGCTCTTCTTCTATTTCTTCTCTCATCTCCTTTCACAGAGAGAAGTTCTCTCAGTATCGTTCCAAACGTTCGTCCGCGAGGGAACTCGCGAATTTCCAACAATGTGCTCCGACATGTGACGTTTCACGCGAGGCGCGTCCGATTGAGAATTAAATATCCTAAAAATTTCGCTGGATGGAAAATAAAATTCAAACTGTATAACGCGATAAAGAAAGAATCGACGGTTATAATTACCATCGAAATTAATCTAGTTGCGTGAGGAGAATAACAATTATATATGTAATTATATATGTATAACTTATGATATATAAAAACATCTCTCTTGAAAATTTCTTTCAGGATACAAGCCATATATTTAATGATGCGAGTTTTCGTTTGAGATTTTTTTTGCGATTATTTCAACTTTATTTCTCGTGAAAGATATTTTTGTTCTCAGGATGATCTCAGAAATTTTATTGCGAATAAAACGCGCGCGATCGAACATTGTCGTGTAACGATCGGTGAATGTCATGTAACGTTCGTCACCAGCTTACAACGTACGCGGGGCGTGAATCACGGGACGAAGACGTTTTCTGAATATTAAGAATCGTCGAACAATTAGCGCGGTGAGGATCGGGGCTCGGGAAAATTATGGTATTTGTAGCTGAAAAGACATTCCTCGCGTACGTGCTCGCAATTCCGATGAACGGTACGCCATCGGTTAAATTTTGGCATTGTTTCGTGCTTGCACAAATGTTGCGCGCATTCCTATCGGTCCATTCCCGCTCTCCTTTACTTTGGTTTTATTCTCCAAATCTTACTTATGATTGAAGTATGCGAATCAAAGCGTGCCGTGTTCAAATTGTCGTGGTGAAAATTCCGATTAATCGCGAAATGATCTTGAAACTATATACACAAACACGGAAATATATTCTTCGTTACTTATTCATGAGAATGAAAAAGGCGATACTTGACGGTAAAGTACATGTCGCCTGCTCTTTCCATATCTACAGCGTTCAAAAATTGAATTCGCCCTCGCGCGCATCATCTTTGAATAAAATGTTTCTGACGCGCATGGACCAAAAATCGTTGCAACTTTTCATCCAAGGTTGCTTCCCCCTCGGTAGTGTATTCGCGCCGGGTCTTTCGAAACTTCATCGACCGACTACTTTCGGAAGTTCGTTCACGTAAAGAGCACGCGCGCGATATATCACGGGCTCTTTCGATTCCTATACCGTTCTTATCCACCTACGCCGACCGTGCGGGATCGACGGTACCGAGCTGTTCTATAAACCGTCGAGTGTATTTCACTCGGACCTTCTATATCAGGCGGACGTGCTCTCGTCCAAGAGCCAGCGCCAAAGCCGTGTATTTCTTCTTCTTTTTCGTGCAGATGTCGATACCACACACGCTCGCTGTTCGCCAGAAAGTAAGGCAGTTCCGAGAATTGTAAAGTAGTAGTAACGGTAAAGAGATAAAAGGGGAGAAAACTTTGCCAAGAGGATTTGATCGTCGCGTGAAGAGAATCGAACGCGATGTCCAAGTGCTGCGGCTGCATCGGCGCCTGTAAAACGATCGAGGCGTATCAGCCGTTAAAGACTCACACCTATTTGCGTGACATTGTTCACGAGCCGTCCGGACACAACACGGAAATTCTGAGAAGCCCGAGGGATCGTCGTAGGAAGCCTAGTGTTCGCTACGATGTGGTGAGAACACCCGGAAGTGACAGGTAAGGGAGACTCTCTTTTTTAAAGCTCTGGGGTTTTAGATTTGTCGCGACCGGAAGGATAGAGACAGAAATTTTATTTTTATAAAAATGATTTTATTTGCGAGAAAGCTGAAATTTGACGTGAGTTCTTTGGCCTCTCGAGAGCGCCGTAATTATCGCGTTTACTGATACGAAGCTAAGCGCAAGATTTACAGCGTGCCGTTATTTACCCTGTCTGCGTTTATTCGGTAAACACACAGACACACACACACATACACACAACCGCTTCCGTATAATATAGACGAATGATCTATGACCTTCTTTACATTTAATGACGTTTCGGAATATTTTGCTCGCGTCTGCCGAAATACACGGCGCAATTTTGTTTGCGTATAAGAGAAATGTTACGAATATCTTTAATATTTGTCGTTGGAAAACGAATTCGATTCCGTAAAAGTTGCGTAAGATAAGCGAAATATTATAATTCACAGCAATATATTCCCTCAAAGCGAAGGCCATCTTAAAGCCTGTACAGACTTATTGCGTATCCTCGTATCCAGCTTTTACATGATTTGTAACGCATCCCTGATACACAATGATTACACGATACAAGGATACGCAACAAGTCTATATGCGCTTTTAGAGTTATTCAGAAATAATTGAAAGCGAAATGCAAAGCAGCGTGACTCCGCTTCTTGGCGTTATAAGATTATAAATCTTTAGAATCTATATATGTTATCATTGGTATATGTTAAAAAAATTATATAACATTAAAAAAATAGAATTGTAACATTACATTAAAAAATTAAGACTCTTGTAATCTTATTTAACGGATAGTTTAACATCTTACAGCTTTAATTTCATATATCTATTCATAATTTAATTATTTTCATACCTTCTTTATCCGCAACATTTGCATCATCATTTCCAACTATTGTTTCCTCTATTTAATACATCAAATTTTAATATGTCGGAAACGCCCTTATGCTATTAGTTTGAAATACAGCCTCGCCTTGGCCATCGTTTTGCTTAAACCAATCGTAGCGGAACATGACTGGAATGTCGGACCGAGAATGACACCGGCGAAAATTTTGCGAGCGTTTTCGGAGTGAGCATGAAAGGGGCGTCGTGCAAAAGGGGGTGAGCGGAGCAGGGCTGGCGGAGGGCGAGTGCATCTCGGTGAGGGCGGGTAGAAGGTTGAAAGATCACGTGATCGTCGCTCTCGGAGGGGATGACGATGAAGGGAGGAGAGGGTGTAGGTCTCGTGATTTTTACGCTATCGTAACGGAAGTGCTGTCAGTTCCGCAGGAACTCTCGCGCGATACGGATGTCCGCGAACGATTGTTCTCTCGTGACCGCGTGTGATCGATTGTATATATATATATATATATATAATCTCGCGTTATAATATCTTTTCTTCTCCGCTTCTTTTGCATTTTTCTTCAAGCTTTGCCTTAAGGCGTAATGTTTTTCCTCTTCCCTCTGTGCTCGTTCCTCGCGACTCTTTCTCTCGTTAATTAACTGTCCAGTATCGAAGTGATATTCTTACGACACACAATCTGAAAGTGAAGTTATCTCGTACACACAGAATATACACGGTAATCCAGAACTATCGTGACTTCTTTCATCTACGTTCTATACGTATAATCGCTCTTTTACGTCAGATAACAATTTGCAAATGTAATTGTTTTTATGTAAAATATAATAAGATTGCTTTTTCTTTGCACAAAAGTTGCACGATAATACGATTGCATTTCGGTACTGAAAAGTTGAGGATTAGCTTTGCTACATCGCTAGAAATCGTAATAAAAGTGTGAGAGAATAGAAATTATAAAGATATTTGAATTGCAGTTTAATTAGCATCGTTTTAAGATACATTCAAGAACAATGGTCTAAAATAAATCTTGTCTTTGTTACTGTTTGCTAACTCATTTCTATTTTACTGTGTTCAGTATAACGTGCAATTTTCACAGAGAAGCATTCGCAAGCTCGGAAACTCCGTATTGTTAATCTAGCGGCGTTTGCATTTCAAGATGAAAGTTTTCGGAAATTTAAAGAAATAAAATTTATTTTGCAGCGAAATATTCTCGAATGCATTTCAAACGTCAAAGTAAAGCTTTCTTTGTAAAGTTGAAATCTTTGCGTCGAAAGGAATATTTAACCAATGGGAAAGCTTTGCTCTCGAGCTTTAAAGCTATTCATACAATGCATTATCTACACGTGACATAATCTCCGCATCTCCCTTTTATCGTCATTAGACCAATTTTGCGCAGCGTAAATAATGCACTATTTCGAGCGAAATTGCCGCTTCGCATCCGTAAGAACTCTAATTAATTCCATCGTATTGTGTAATCAGTTCGTTGCTGGAAATCACAAAACAGTTTTATGTTCAACTATACTATACTTGCAAGGCTTTGAACTTTGAAACTTGCTAATAAATTGTTATACTGTTATTGCAAACGTAATCATGAGATTTGATACATGAACTCGTAAACTCGTCTAATATGTCGAATATTTAATTCATAATGGATAAATGAAAAGTTAACACCGATACGTTTCGATTAAATATTCCGTTAGAAAACTATCATCAAGTTTTATGAGTTTTAATTCGATACGCGGCCGCCATTATCTCAATTTCTGGAGCTTTAAATATATTCAATCATTATCCAATGCATATAATTGCTCGCGAGATATAATCGCCAGTTATAATGTTTCTGCAAATTATATAATATTTCGTTAAATTATATTTACAATTTTATAATGAAATTACATGATTTAGCCGCACTCCTCTCATATATACATTTGTTATGTCGAATTGAAACGTTTGAAACGTAATCCTGGCCGCATTCCTTTGCGTTTGACTTTCGCAATTTATTTATTTTAATTAACGCTCGCTATCGTATATTTCGTTTTAATGGCATCTAATGGCGTTCTCTTTTTTATTTGCAATTTCGCGCATGTTCGTTAGACACTTCCATCTTTTTTTCCGTCGCGTCCCGCTAACGAACGAACGAACGAACGAATGTTATTTCACGTTATATCGCAGGCCGCGAACTGTGCTTTCGTACCGCCACGTATCGTGGGGTGAAAGTGAATAAGTCGTGTATGACGTTCACGCATGTCTCGCGTGCATGCGTGTGCATACATGCCAATGTGCCTCGTGCGCTTGACGCGCCTGTCGACCACGAGGCGATCGATCGATCGATCGCAGTAAATTCCTTTAATTCCTGTCGCGCAGGGACATCGATCGTACGATCGATTCTCTCCTACTTTGTACGCTGGATACCAAATCGAGGTGAGAGGAATTGTCGGAATATTGATTGGAGGGAAGGTCCCGTTCCGATATTGTCTGAGCATTTCCAAGATATGTAGCGACCGATGAAACACTTTCAAAGTGTTGAAGATATACGAATGATTTTAATATTAATTCTATATCCTAAAAATTCTCAACATAGAGTATATAGTGATGTAAAATGACAATAGTATATGTTAGGGAAAAGATTGTGTTCAATCTCTTTTATTGACGTGTATATAACATTTTTCAATAGTTTTTGCTTATAAAATTTGTTTGTAAAAATTTATTTTATACAGCTTAGCGTGTCGTTACTCTTGGAAGTTACTCTGGTCTAAATCTTGGAATTTAATACCAGCTGTTTAGCGCTGCCACCGATATTACCTTGCCGACATGATATATACATTAGATTGCGATCGACAGTATGTACATTATTCACTTTAAGATTTAATCGCGCATATTTCATTCAAATAAATTATGCATTAGATTATTTTTACCATTTTTACAAAGATATTTCGCGACGAAATAATTATATACCGAAATGCGTTTGTCTCTTTAATTAATGGGAATGCGTTAGTCACTTTAAATTATAGCGGCTACGAGTGTTGAAGTTTCGCAATCGAATGTGTATCGCAGCGTTGAATTAGGGGATGCTAAATATTTAGAATGTTAAGGATACGGTGGATCTAGTAGATTCGAAAGGGCCAACTTAAATATCGGATTTTTATCGTTCGATTAGTTCGGCCTTGATTTTATCGTGCTCAATTGATAACATGACGGGGATTGAAATCGGTATAAACGAGCGACTATTTATTCGGACAACAATGGGATCTATCAAGCAGCAGCGCGCTATTGCCATTTTCAGCTGACAATGAGTCGACGCGAAATAATTTCGCGTATTCGTCGAGAGCAAACGAGAAACAGTCCGGAAACGCATCTGCGAAATTTATTTTGCTCCATGTAATCCGCTCGGCGAACTTTTATTCGTATATAGATATATACGAACGGTAAGATTGTCAATTGTCCTAAATATATAGGGACACTTCCATATTTTTGCGATCTCGACTCGCCATATTATGATTCTCCCAATTTTCGCTCGTCCGGAAAAGTTCTTCTAATTTGAAAAAGCGGGCAACTTTGGATTCGAGCGAGGCGGGGGAAGTGATTACTTAAAAACTTTAATTATAATAAGAATTAAAAAGTTTCAGGCGAATTAAAGTTAATGAAAGAACGGCTAAACTTATCAGTTTATTTGATAGATAATTGTCATTATTCTTTTTCTCATCGCGGAAATGTATTATCCTTGAAGAACGACAAGTTTCAATTATTTTGATAAGAATTAATATTGATCAATATATTGAAAATATCGTCCGATATCGATCTTATATTGGCTACAGATGATTATGGCAATTTCAAGTATGAAAAGTTCGTCCTTGGAATAAAAATGGTTCGTCGGATTAGCAATCTTGATGATGAAAAGGAAGGAAGGCGGAAAAAAAAAGTAGCAAAGAAGGCGCCGCGAGATGAATGTCGAATGTATTTCTACCGTGAAAGGAAGACCACGAGGTCGAGTTTTGTCCGAGTAAATCGCAAAAACTGTAGTAACCTTACATTCGGATTTTCTCATCTTTTTCGCGCGCGAAATATGTTTTTTTTTTCTCCCATTATGGATTTCGCGTATGTCGCGAATCATTAAATCCATTTTCCGCTTCTCGTCGCAGACAACTTTTTTATACCTCGCTCGAACATTTGTTTTCGACTTTGTGCGCGCACAATGCTGTTGTGTCATTCATTACGGGTGATTTTCCGAGAGTTAAATCGATTTGCGGTGGACCAGCAGCGAGATGTTTCGAATAAGTTAAAGTGGAAATGGGAATTGTCGTAGCTCTCGATTATCTCGATTCGCCGCGAAAACTAACGAGATGCCGTGTCGCTCTGTGGTCTAATCTCGCGTAGTATGATTTAAACAAGTTTTCTTTTCTTTCTGGGAGAACGCTTCTACAAAATGCAATTTTCACAGCCCTTGTCCTGTTATTTCGTCTTACGATGCGATAAACTTTAGCGTGAAATTTTTTGTGTGTAACTAGTCGCGCCTCAACGGAACTTGGGCAAATTTTATGTCCTCCTCTCGACAGAAATGTAGTTACTCCAAAGCATAAATCTCGCGAGTATATCTTGTCAACACTCTAGTCTTATTGTCATAAATAACGCTAATGTAATTTGATAATATGTAATATAATACCAATTTAAATCCTATCCAAGACTCGTGAGATTCATCGTACGATTTTCATAAATTTTTGTACGAGCTTGCAAAAATTCTGTTGCTTAACAAATAATCGATCGATAAATATATTGACAGTCAAATCCCGAATTAAATTTCTATTTATTAGAGAGCTTAGTTTAGCAAAATTCTTGATTTTATTATTAAATAATTGCAATTATGTTTTAATGCAGATATTAAAAAAATCTTTTAAAAATTACTTTTTTCAATTCGATCATCGGAATATATGGCTGAAGAGATACTCGATAAGTCTGATATCTAATATATCTCGCATTTTATACGCCCGCAATTTTTAGCCGAGTGTTTAGAGGGGACCTATTTATTTTCATCGTAGCGCGTGGCAATTAGTTACAATTTTCAGTAATGCGGAAAAACGAACAACCACGTGGTCGGTATAAAACCAAGCCGGCGCGTGTGACTTATGAAGACGAACGAGCAGATACAGAGCGGCATATTGTGATTTATTATTAAATGCGATGGATAATTAATAACGATAGTCGCGATTTCTATGCGAGTACTGGTACGTCGTGCCAAACCCTCTTTAACCCTTTTTTCGCCACCGACATACCGTAAATTGTCTTTAATCTCTCCGAATTTTCTTAAAATATAAAATGCAAATTGCGCGCATGACACTTTCATATCGTGCATCTTTATACGAATTTATTCACAATACGCTTACTTTATCGTTTTATATTTTTCAGAGTTTGATAATTATGATTGATGTACTTTTCACTATTCGCATCGTTATCCATCTTTTTTAACATCTTGCTTCTCGCACGTATATATTTTTTTTTATTTATTCCACTAATTGACTTATACGTATAAAATATGGAGAGAAAGAAATAAGCGTGGATAGAATATATAATACACATAACGTAACAATACTTTGTGCGATACAGATTGCATTATGCCGTAATCTCCTTCATACACTATCGGGCATTAGGGAATTATTATAGTTGGTTATCTTCTCGATCGGAACGATATCGTGGGGACTCCTACACCGCCGGAATTCTCGTACAGAGCGCATCTTCGTCGTGCCTAATTTAATCGCAGCTCAGCTTCAATCCCATTTCGAGAGATAGAGAGCTCCCATCTATATGCGACAATCCCGCAATGTTCTCTGCAAATTTTCCCCGCGAATCCACTCGTGCGACACAGAAATATTAAACTCAATTAATGTTCGGATTCTTTTCGATCGTACAGTGTTTGGATATGTGCGCTGGCGAATCCCAAACGCATGACTGTTAAAAAAGGCGAGAATATTTATTATGATGTTATTATTTTTATAAAACGAGGTTCTCTCCAACGGGAGTAGAGAGATCTCAAGGGATAATCAATTTTTATTTGATATTTTAAGCCGAATAAACAGTAATAATTTGTCTTTTCGTCGATTTTTTTGCGCGCGTTTAACGACGTTGTGTCAGCTGAGCGCACTGCAACGGTTTACTAATATCATTGAAATTTCTCATCCAAGCATGGTCGTGCGGCTTTTTGCGAGATTACAAACGGTCTGGATTTAACGGTTTCGCCGTTCCTCACAATCGTCTTTAAAGCACCGTTATCGTTTTATGTATCCAAGCTTTGTATTGTGAGATCCCCCTCGAGAAATAATATTCTTTTCTTCTCCAATATATATCTCTAATATCCTCCTCTTTACTGGCTCCTCTGCTGACTGTGTTCAATCTTGGTAATGCTTTGGTTGCTGCAACCAATGATTGAACCATGATTTTAAATCTGTAAATTTTTAGATTTTTTTTTTTTATTGAGAATATATGAATATATATTTTTTATAATATAGAACTCTAACAAAATTAAACTCCTCAAAAATTTGTTTTACACATTGTAATTTTTGAGTAATATATTACTATGTATATAATATTTATGTTACAAAATAAATTAATAGAGAGTTAATATTTAGCGTTACAGCCCATCTAAATTGTAAAATGAACATTTAACATGACTAGTTTCTGTATACACGTTTCGTCGATACATTTTCACGGTGGATAAATACGTAAATGAAATTATTCCACGGGGTATACGGGGTTATAAACGGAGATCTTCCATCTTCCTGCGGCGTTTAATTTACATCCTTGCCTACGTCGATACCGAACCACGTTGTATGCTCCTTGGGGAAAGGACCTTAATAGAAATAACAGAGCATTAATATATCAAGATATCGACCTTGTTGCAATCGTCAGGAAATGCATTTCGGCTTTATCTTTAATAATAAAGATATGACGTATCGCGCGTTTGATGTCTCCGTCAGCTCTCCTTTGAAAAGCCCTTTTGTAAGACACGCCAACGAGATAAACAGATTTACGCGAAGAAACCATCACACCGAGGATGATAAAAAGAACTGCTGCCGAGATGGGTTTTCTTTCTGCTGCGGATTTTCTCGCTACTTATCCGCCATTTTTCCCGCCGTTTACGAGCCGTTTGAGCGGAACGCTTTTAGGAACCATCATTCGTTTTAGGACCAAATCTTGCATCCATTTTCCATTTACGTTGGTCGGGTACGTGAGTCGCATTACGATTTTTGTATAAGACGTTTTCGCGAGATAAGGATGAAGCTTGACGACACGAGCAAAAGATTGGACAAGTCTTTATCGATGCATCTGAGCATGCGGCGTGTAGATGGAATTAGATCAAAATATATATCGATCGATAGTATCATTTGATAGAGATTCGATACGGATCAGTGTTCGTTTCTCGAACGATTGGAGATTAGAGTCTTTCTCGTTTTGAATCGCGAGGTCGGATAGTACGGACTCTGCAGATTTTGCCATGCACGAGGGATGATCGGGTTGACCGTTATTACTGTTGAAAAGCTGGCTGATCTTCTTACGGTTTCTCAAGATAGAAGCTGAATGCGAGATCTCGCTTTCCAGACTCTCTGGAGAAAATCCCTGATTTCTTTCGCTTCGATATAGCAACTTCGCTTAATATTAGATCAGCGAATCGCTTCCGATTTTTCTCGAAAGGTTTGGCGCTTACTCGCATTTTTGAAATTTAAATAAAACTGATATAATATGTGTATAACAGCTATAATATTATTCAGAAAATAATTATAAATGTTAAATAATGATGTATTATTCCGATCATGAATTGAGAATATAAACTGAAAAAAACTGATTTTTAAAAGAATATTTTCGATCGAAAATATTCCAGACGAAAGTTATCGGATGACAAGCGGAACCGCGCTTTTGTGCCGCGACCGGAGACGTTCGCGTTTTCGTTTCTTGCTTAGCTGATTGCATCTTCGGTAAAGAAACTTTTGTTCGAGTCGGCGTACATCCCTGTCGTCTGTCCCCAGGGTAACTTTATCACTCGTAACGATCGTTCCAAACTAACTACATACGTCCAAACAGCGGCGAAGGCGGCCAAGCGTATCGGCGCGGGGATTAATGAAACTGGCTGCGCGTTTGTTGGCGGCGTCGTTATTAACTACCGCGTTGTGTGTCGTTGGTAAACGAAGCTCGAACACTATGGAACCGTGTAATGATAATTAATCGCTAAAACGCGATCAATTTTCATTACAAGCCGCACCGAGCAATGATTACAGACACGAAGAATCGGTCGATCGAATCGCATAAACCAATTGACGAAAAAAAAAAAAAAAAAAAAAAAATTTCTTTTTTGGTTTATGAATTAAATATAAGAAGTAATGATAATAAATAATAATAAACTATTGTGTGTTAGGCTTACAATCTTTTTCGTAGGGCACGAAAGGGTGAGCGCGCGGGCGAGAGTATGAAAGAGAGAGAGAGAGAGAATAAAAGGTATAGCGAGTATTAGGGAAATTTGGTAAGGTTGAGAAAGAGAGGAAGAGAAAAAGAGAGAGCAAGTATGAGGAACGTTTGGGATGAGAGCGAGGGAGAGAAAGGGATAGTGCGAATGGGAGATGCAGAGTGAGAGATAAAAAGAATGATCGATGATCGGAAAAATCGATGGAAAAGGAATTGATTTTGAAATCGACTGCGCGAGCCGAAGAAGATGAGAAGAGAAAAAGAGAGAGAGAGAGGAAGAGGTGAATGAGAGAGAGCGAGAGGTAGAGAGAAAGAGAGAGAGAAAAAAAAAAAAAAATTTCTCTCTTGGCTGTTTGCTCAGTAGAAATCATATTCTCGTATATTTATTAGCAGAACAAAAGTAAAAAATATATAATCTTTGCAATGATTATCATTTTTATAGGAATTATCATTTTTATAAGAATGAATAACAACGCTCGACAATTGTTGAGGGGTCAGCGTAGGCAATTTTTGCAAATTCTATCTCCAGTAATGAATTAATCGAGAAACAAATATTGATCAGCATAGAAACGATTGGGAGTACACTTCATTTACGTAAAATCCCGATCACGTTGATCGGGGTCAAACGAGATTACCTTTGCATGTTTTTTATTTTTCTTTTCTGCATTTTTGTAACGCGCCAGGCAGGTTTGTCGTCGTTTCCATGCAAATTTCTTTAAACATTGAGTTACAGGTACAATAGTCGAAATCGAATATAAGCGAACGCGTAGTTTTGTTTTGTAGACTAATTCTATAGATTTACTTCCGTAGATAAATTCGAATAATGATGATGTTTTTTGCAGCGCAAAACGCCGATATCTGCATCCTTGAAAGATTCGCATGTTATGTTTATGCATTTTTATAGGCACACAATTGTGCCACATGATAATTTTATCTTGGCTTCTTTTATTCTTGACTTCGTAGTACGTTATCGGTAACGTTTGCGCCGTCTATAATTCTTTATGACGTCCATAATCGGTGCAATATTGTAATATCTCTCGCATTCTCGCGTGTCTTTTTTTACGGGCTGCGAAGTTACAAAAGGCAGGTACGACCGATGCACTGTGGCAATCGTTCAAGATTTCGCTTAATAGTAAAACGATAACCAATGAGATATGCATCCGAACGTTTTCATCTCCATTCTGCTTGTATTCGGAATTATTTTGTCGTCATTTTGGCACTACAGCGACGCAATGGTCCTGCCGCACTCGAGAGCCAAACGAGATACCATATATATCATAACGAATCGGCCAAAGAAATACAAGCATCATCGTATTATCTTGATCAGGGAAAAACCGGCGAAAGAGACCGAAATTTATTTTACACATTGAGAAGGAATTTCGACGCCATTTCGCACTGACGCATCCATCTACATCCACTAAGAAAACACTCGTCATAAATCAAGCGCAGAAGGAAACATCTATTTAAGCTCTTGAAGAAGGATCGAAGCATCTTGTCGTACATGGGGGATGATCTTGTTCAAGGGGGTGGTGTTACTTTGACAGCGACACTCAGAAACGAAAATATAAAGTGTCATATACATATAAATTGTGTGTGTTCAGTTTGTGTACATTTCCCGGCTATAATCTTATAAAATATCTGCTGCGCTAAAAGATTAAATTTTTAAAACATCCGCTTTTTAATTTACGCGAATGTGAATCTGAATACGGCTCGTCTCAGAGAAGCTTAAAATTATCGATACTCTCTTTCACAAAGATAATATACGCCGTACAGATACCAAGTCTACATACTGTAAAATTGCTTTTCGGGAACTTTTAAAAATACATCTTATATAATATTATTGACTTTTACTTTTAAGCGCTCTTCTATCAGAATTTTGCGACGATCGGGATAAGTTACAGTCCGATAGTGTGAAGGAGATACTAACACGATTGTGGAAAATCGCGCATTATAAATGTGCATTTGCGCCGGTGGGCAGAGGCAACGTCTTACCTTGACCGAGCACTTCCGGTTTTTCCCTCGCTCCCTGCACGTTGCGTAAGCGGCTCTCGCGCGATGCGTTCGCGCGCGTGCTTCTCTCCTCTCGTGGCTACACAAACGCCTCGCCGCTCTCGCTCATTAAGCGAAATGAACGCGCAATTTCGCGCCTAAGAAAGTGAGACGCGTTCGTGCGGCGTTATCATGATGGCAAAGTGCACTCGTGGCATGTTGTACCTCGCGAACGATCGAAACAGTACGGCAATAATAATCTTGTACTCTTGACAGAAAGTTGATTATTCGTTAAATGCCGTGAATTAATTGCGTTTGTGTTTGATTTGCACATCTTTGAGACGATATTGATATTCATAGAATGAAGATGATGATAAGAGAACATTTGCAATATTTGGTTTATACATTATTATTCAAACATCGATTAACAATAGACGTTAATCACATGATTACTGTTTGCGCGAGTAATTCCTTGATGATTTTATTGAATCAATATTATATTGCCTTTAATTGTAAAAATATATACATTTGAACATTGTCATTTGTAAAAATGTTATTTAGAAAGAATTCATGTAACAGAAAATTTTGTTATCTATAGATAAATCGAATGCAACGTAAAGCAAGTATTCTATCTAGAATAGATCGAGTCGGATATGACACACAATTTGCTATTGCAATATGTATCACTTTTACCAAATGGAATATATAAAGGTCAAGACAGACGGATTATACAAGGCGTATACGTATTTTCGGCCGGATATTTATTCATTTCCGGCAATCTTGGCCTCTTCTCTTTTCTCGGTAATTAATTTTAGCCAGTCGTTTCAGGCCACCTAGCAGGTGGAATTCATTAATTGATTCGCTTCTCGTAAACCATGTATATCACGATCACGTAAAGTGAGTAGTCGCGAAATATTTACCGTCAATAAGCAGATATCGAATGACGCGGAATTCTACTTGCCGGCGGAAAGAATAGCGACTTTATTTAATAAATGCACTTTCCTGTTCCTTTATGCGTCCACTTTATATTACGCGAGAATCGATCGTTGTTTTATGAATCTTTTTTTTTGTAAATATATACTTTAAAGTCTTCTCTCTCTTTCTTTGTACTCTTTGTACATCTTTATATAGAAATATTTTTTTTTATCTTTTTCATAGATTTGCCAACTTTGATATTGCTTCAATATATGCGGCCCCTTGTATTAATACTAAAATTTATATAATTTTTAAGATACAAATTCTAATGCAGAAGAGATTTGTTTAAATATCTGTCACACACATCCCGCAACAGCTCTTCTATACTTTTTTAGCAGCAGTTTTTTTTCGCAATAGCTCTTTTCCGGATTGATTCTTGCAGTATCATGAAAAACACGTCGGTATGCGGAATTCGCGGCACGCGAACGTAATTTAAGGTAAATTATGGTACGGTGCTGCCGATTTCGTTACAGACAGTTTGACTAAAGTTCGGTAATCTTGCGGCGAAGTCGGAACAACCATGCGCTGACTCGGAATTCGCGGATTCGGGCAAAAGACGCAGCGCGGGCTTTTCCCTGACGGGAATTCCGCGAGAGTTTCGAGTGTCCCGAGACGTCATTTATGAATGCCACTCGAAACTTTAATCGTTTCGTCTACGGAGAAATTTGCACGCCGCCGCTGACGAGGCGAATTGCGTTCGAGGAAAACGTGCGGTGCAACGCAAGATGCTGGAGATGAGACAGAAATGCCGTCGAGCGTTAACTTTCCTCCAGAGGAAAGTGTAATGCTCGTCCAATTGCTATTACTCGCCGTTTCTGATTTAGGTAATTGAAAACTTGGGAGACATTTCAAAATATCGCGCCGAGGAGAGAAAGATAACAAGTCGATAATATTTCATAAAAATCTCGTAAATTGAAGAGTTCTTAAACAGCGATGGCATATAAAACTGCAAAATTTGCACGATTTACGTCAAAAACCGAACCATGTTATTACGCAATTTTTGATTGTTCGGGAGCTCACGCATGTTCGCAGCACAAGGAACACAGAACCGTCTAATCATTGGTTGAAAAACGGCATGGTACAAAATCGATCGAGGTCGATTGTAAAACACCTAGGCATTAATCGTTTCACCTAATTCTATGCTAATATACGGCGTGGAGCGCCGCCAAGAAATCTGCAAGTCGTAGCAGGCCATTTCTAAAGGATCCCTTAGTCGCGTCTTCGAATTAGGACAAGCAAAATCTCTTCGGCTCTTACAGCCGGGAACCTGTCCGTAAACTTTGTTTTCTTTGTCTTGTTGTGAGAAACGTCTCGTCTAGGAGCGAAGAAAATGAATGTCTGTGAAATGACATGTATATATCTAACACCGTTTCGATCTCTTGCATTGCCTATATTTATGATTAATATTACATTTCGGAAACACAAATTAATTATTGCATCTTCATGCAACCGTATCTCGTTAAACTTTCGTGCATTCGAAACGGTTGCGCGAAGATGCAATAATTAATTAGTGTTTCCGAAACGTAATATTAATCACGTCGTCCTGGATATTTGTCGGATCAAAAATAGCAAATTAAATAAGCAATGGCAAATTACGCACGTTTAATCAATGCAAATGCATTTTAAAATATACATTTCTGATGAGAAAGTTTTTTTTTCGATTTTAGATAAATAAACGAAATTATTTTTGTTGTAATTATATATATAAATAAAAAAAAAAAAATTTGCGCGTTTTTAACAGAAATAGAAATGAGCAAAATAATGATATGTTAAATGAGATGAAAAAAGTGTCAAAAAGTAAATCAGCAATTATCATTATCTATTCATTGAATCATTCGCTAATATTGTATTCTATAAAGTCGTGCCATATTGTTATCGTTCCAAAAAAATATTAATTAGTTTTTGCTTAAAAGATTGAGAATATTATATTGATCCTTGAAGTTTGACGGAGAGATTTTTCTTAATGCACGTAAAATAGCATCTCTCTCCTTTTGTGATTGAAGGTGAAAAATTGCGCGACAAAAGTTGGATAAAACTTTGGGCCAATATCTTTAGAGAAATTAAAGGCGCGAGCAATTTTTAGCAAACAGGATCAACATCCTAGCAACTCGGTATTGCACGAGGGAGATTTCTTTGCGAATTTTTTCGTTACACGGGTACATAATACCGCGCGCTAAGCTCTCTCATTGGAATTTATCCGACCGACTTAAAAACCATTCTCCGCCTAGTAATCTTGATGCGGACGAAAACGCAAGGTGAGCAATATTGCAATGTGTAAGACGTGCAACTCGGCAGATGGTCGAGGCGTTTTCCATCTCCCTGGTGTGATACATTATATCTTTGAGCGGCCCTTTAGGACACTCAAGAAGCTTGCGTTATCGATCGAATATTCTGCGCGTGAATTTAGAAATATATTTCGGGCACGTTTTATGCAAGATATTTTCGCTTCTCTGTATAAAATTTTTGTTAAATAAATTCTAAAATTTTTGTAGGCTTTCTTGCGGCAAATATATGTTTTTCTAGGGCATAGTGTATTATTGTTATACTTTTAAACTTGCATTAAACGATCTTATAAAATCATCTGTTTGTAGATATATCATAATCGCGGGCAGGAAGTTTGTTTAGTGACGAGATAAATAAACGTTCCTTAATCTCGATTCGTCGCTTTACTTAGCGATATGTCATCCGCGTCAACTTATCATCGGTCGCATAAGAATCGCACGGTCGGAGAAACGCTAGGCTCGTAGCATTAGAAAGAAAGATTCGTAACGCCATTGAAGTCGTAAATCGCGAACTGCGCGACGCGTTAAATAGCTTATAGAGATCACAAAATATATAGAAGAAAATTGTAAATTCTTTTTATCGTAACGAAACTTTTTCCACGAATCGTAGGCGTGTCCGGTGAATATTTTCTCGACAGTATCTTGACAGAGTAAGGTAAAATTAATTTTGAATTATACGATGAATATATATACATCAAGTAAAAATATAAATTATACTGCGCGCGATGCGCATCTATTTTTTATAATAAAATTCTTAAGTGAAACCCTCTCTCTTATCTTGTAAAAATTTTTCAACGTAGTTACAGCGAGCTAAGGCGCATTTAACAAATCGTTAAGAGACCTACTTTTGCGTCAAAGTTCTCGTGGGAACTTGAGTTCGGAAGCAATTACAACCTTCGGTTAGCGGAATCTTTTTTTCGAGGTAGGAATTGTCAAAGTTTCGCTTCCTTTCGCGGGATGATAAGACTTGAATGGCAAAGCAGGCGCACAGCGACGACGACGAATAGAAGCGAGTTTTGGATTACAATGCATTTATTCGCGTATGTTGAATTCTTATATGCTATATTTCCATGGGGACGAAGACGCGAAGAATCTATCTGGATATCTCTTGATCGCGATACGAATCTTACCGAGCGTGAGAAGCACATCTTTCTTACACACGGGGAGAGGACAAGGAAAGAAATCTGCTCCTGCCTCTGATACGGCCAATAGCTCTTTGGAATATTTCTCGTCGAGTACGGGCACGAATAGAAAATATCATGCGATCTGCTGGGCTCTGTGCCCGTCGAGAAGACTCTTCTCTCCTTCGGAATAATCGTCATGTCTAAATGCAGCTGTGCAATTCACACAGCATCCTTGTACAGTATTCAACGTGCGTTACTGAAGGAAACGTATATCTTGAAAATAAATTTGCATAAGTCGAATAGTTTTCAACCTGTTATTTCGTGCTTTAAATATGTAATATGATATTTTTTTGAAAACATGTAATACATTATCTACCCTTTCTAAAATTTTACAACAGCTAGAGATGCATTTCTTAGTAATCGCCATGTATATCGTATTGAGAATAATAGATTAAAAAAAAATATAAAATTTTTTTTTGACATTATAAAGATGATAAATTTAAGAATTATTCTTAGGTGAGGGAGAACATTTTTAGCTCCTTCAAAAATAATACATTAACTAAATTGACACATTCACAAGTTTAATTGAACGATTGATTTATAATATAACTTCCATACACACACACACATACACATACACATATATACAAAAATTATTTCAGCGAAAATATCATGAATACGGTCAATATCAATATTTATCGAATGTCACGTTTTGTAAAACTAAAATATGAGATTTCTTTCTCTTCAGGAAGAATAAAAAACTTGAGAAAGACAAAAATATTTTTGCGTTGTACGTTGGACATTCGATATAAATCGTATTTCGTAGACAATTTCGCCAAACTGACGTGAAGTTTTTCGCCACAATAGCCGTGCATTTAGGTGCGACTTTACGACGATAAGTCTCGTCGACATCCGGTGTCCTTGCACGTTACCATTTGCTCGAAAACGGCACGTCGAGATGATAGAAGAATACGTTTTATTACTATTATTGCTGCTTTATTGTCAATCATTTTGTTCATATAATTTGATCTCTTTTATTACATATTTATTACGGTGCTTACAAATAAAGAGTAAAAAAATATTAAACGCTATTAATCGATAAAGAGAGAGAGAGAGAGAGAGAGAGTGCTTTTTCTCGTGCGGCAATAAAACGCTTGGGTGTGACAAACTATTAAAATAGTATAAAACCGTGTTGAGCTCCTCGAAATTGCACAGAAATACAAAATTAAGAGAGACTAGCTCACGGATGATACGTGAAATCCACCGACGTTATGTGTAATCCACCGATGGTCTCTTCATATTGTGGGATTATTTCCTACGTTTTACAAAGGGTATTGCAAACGTTATGCAGCACAGATATAACTGAAACGGGACGACACCCTGAGCATGGTGGTAGCACAGTTATCTACGAGAATCGGGGTACTATTATGAACCTTGAGTAATACTATAATGCTGAGGGTGGAATTAATTTGATCCCTTAGCTTCGTTCAAACAACATAATGGTCGAGAAAGCGCGGAGATATTTCCGCGTTCCAATTATCTTGAATTAACGCTCCAATTATCTCGAATGTAGGATTATTTGTGTAAGCGCATTACGACTGCGATATTAAAAAGCGCGGCGCTAAAGCCATAAAATTATCATAAATCCTAGTCTTGGGGTCTTGAAAGGACTGAGCGTAACCTCGCGAGGTAAGCTCTGTGTGTGTGCATATAATTGTTCCGAGAATATATGATCATTCTTGAAACGTTATGTGTTTGAAAAAATTGTTTTTTATTCTTTACTCGGATACTGTACACGATTCTTGTTCGAGACGTGTGCAGCCGGTTGCCTATATCGATGTTTGGCTATAAGCTGTCGCAGAAATTGAGGATATATCTGCGGATCGATTGGTAATCGCCTTTTCTACTAAAGCTCGACCAGCAGCAGCGGGCTATAACCGTGAATGCGGATCGCGAATTTGCGACAGGCACATGTTCCGCGACATGATGGACATTTTCTGATATGAGAGACGCTCTAGAAAAATTGCATTTCCGTTGCATTCCTGTCTAGTGTTACATAAGAGACATGAATCTAAATAGAACAACTAAAACGTTGTAGACAATCATCGAAAGAGAGATAGAGATCATACTTGTATTTATAAAGATTTTTGTAAATTAAAAAATAAATTCTTAAATTGAAAGAATTTTTATTTTATTAAATATTTATGTTGAAAGATGATTTCTAACGATATGAAATGTTTCTGATCCCACATCGTAAGCGCACGCATTTGCATCGTTAAGCAAATGCATATACGTTTAAAACATGCATTGTTTTTCAAAATTTCTTGTTTATTGCTATTTACATTATTTATTTTTGCCAAATAAAATATTTTTCCATTTTCCATTTCCGTATTCGCGTCGCGCGTCCATATCTCGCGTTCGTGCATAGTTTGCTTCACAGTGCAATAAATTATTGACAAACAATATCTCGAGATCCGTTCCTTTCGCATCTTCGTGCGACTATCCGCGAGCGATTCTACGTCACGGAAATATAAATCCATCTTTTTTACCCGGCGTGATACGCGCACGTAGGCAAAAGTTACGGCCGATCTCTCATACGGGAAAATTCTAAACGGAGCGGAGTTCTCCGCTCCGGGAAAACTTTCGCAGCTTTTGTCGCGGGTGGAGCTGCTGCGATTCCATCTTCCGGAGTCATAGGGGCGCATGTTTCTCTTTTTATTTTTTTTTTTTCTCTCGAATTCCCGGAGAGAAGTTGTGAATCTCGTTTACCCCCTTCATCTCGCGCGCGCGTCGTGCACTTTGCCGCGCTCGGTGCCGTTACGCTTCCTAAACTTTCGCAAATAAATACGGGTGCCGTGTATAGAGATATTCCGGGAAATTGAAATGAATAATATGGATAAAATGTCCCTTACAAAGAAATCACGTAGAAGCGTATAAAAGAATCTGTAAATGAAGCTTTTAAAAATTAAACTTTGTATTAAGCTTTTATGTGTATAATATTTTAATATTTTTTATTACAGAGAGAAATATTATTAGAAAGAAATACGAGAGAGGAAAAGGGACATATAAATTTGTTTATTTCTATAGAGTGAAATTGTTAAGTACAACGAACGGTCTTTTAAGCTGTGTATTTAGAAATGAAGTAAGTATTGAGTAATAAAGTAATGAGATTTAGTTGCATGTTTGTGTGCCAATTCCCACGTACCCCGAGTAATACGGATAGAATTTGGTGCGCTAAACTGAAGAAGAGGTAGATTTTCCTCTCTTACGTCTGTAAGATAAGAACAGGTATTACGACGTTGTTAGGCCAACAACGCGCGCGCGGACGAGAAGAGATCTTACTTTGTAAAACTCTTCTTTTATCATCATGTTCCGTTCGGGTCCTTTTTTTTCAGTTTCTCGCTTTTACGATTTCGTTCCTGCCTTTAAAAGTTTTTCTCTGAATTGTTCCTCTTTCTTATATAGTAAAAGTTCTCGTCGGTTAATTAACGCACAAATTCGCTTTTTAATAAAAGTAAAATAATTTGATATGAAATAAAATAAAATAAATATTTTTATGCCACTAATAATGATAACTTTAAATTTTACATATTTTATATAATCCGTAAATATTTCAGGAAATTTTAATAAATGTTTTTCTCAGTTCCTATTGCATCCTTTGTTGGATGCACGGGACGCACATAACTTTCAAGTTTTCTTTATAAAATATGTCAGTATTATACAGTTACCCGCTCGACAAAACAAAAATAGGCCGAGAGGAATGACGCAGCATTCGAGAAAACTTTTTAAAAAGCGGACTTAC